>NW_026623288.1:727034-732945 GCF_030028575.1 Malurus melanocephalus
GGCGGTGCCTGACCCAGCCCTGCCGAGCTGACAGCAAGGTCAGCCCCTCTCCCACCAGCCTGTTTTTGGACACCTGCCCCGATTCAAGGGGAATTAGGGACGGCTCCCGTGTCTCAAGTGACTCTTGCTAGGCACAGGTACAGAGAGATTTGTGTTCCTGAGTTCTGGACAAACAAGTTTTCACCCCCGAGGCAAAATACAAGCTCTTGCAACYTGGGGAGATGCTTTTCCCTGGAACTCAGTGTAATTTTAAAAAGTAACAACACAGGGATTTCTCCAAAGACTAAACACTTGCTCACACGCCAAGAAAAACAAACTGGTTGACCTCTTAAATAGTGCTGCCTGCTAAGATCTGTGGCAGCACAGAGAATGTGCACTTGGGCTCTGAGATGTTGCAGAAGCGTGGGAACAGTCCTGGCCTCCCAGATTACAGGTTTTCTTTGGTCATGTTCACACAGGTGGAAAAAGATGAGTTTCTGTAAATGCCAGCACAAAGGGACAGTACCCAGTGTGACAGCAGTAACGTACATGTCATGGAAAAATGGATGCTGGGTTCTAAGTGATCTTAAGTTGGAACAGCCAAAACTGCCTCTCTTTAACTCAAGAGTGATGATGGGAAAATGGAAATTTGAAACATTTCCAGATATTAAGTGCTTTTGCATTTATTTTTGGCCAATGAGATGCTCAGCTTGCCTGTGGGGGTTGTGTTTTGTAACTCTTCCAGGAAAATAAGCACGAGGAGAAGGTCCAGGATCCCGACAGAGAGAAGGACGAGCCCAAGGCAGACATGGGGAGCAAAAGTTGGGCAGAGCTGGCTGGGGAGATGAAGATATTCCTGTGGAACCCGGAGGAGAGAACATGCCTGGGGAGAACAGCCAAGAGCTGGGGTAGGTCCTTGATCAAGCCCCACTCTTGGGGATTGCTGCCTTTTCTGCTTCACAACAGATTCACTTGCCTGTGAATGTCCTTGATAGCTCAGACTGACCACCCCGGCCCATTTTTTTAGTGTTAATGTTTCTAAACAGTGCAATAAAGAACTAGAGAGGAGGACAAGCAGAAAACCATGTAAAGACCTTGGTCTGGATGTTAGTGTTGACTAAGAATGTGAAAGCAAAAGTTTCAGGCTGCCCAGACTGTGTCCTGGAAAGAAGTTTAGAGGCTGAGCAAGCAGTGGGGCTGCAGGTCACTCTGCACCCCTGCTGCCACCAGCAATCCTGCTCCTGTGTAAGGCAGGAGCCCCAGGGACGGTGGCTTTGGGGACATCAGGTTGGTGGGAGCAGAGTGCCTGGGCTGCAGGGCAGGTGTTCTGTGGAGGGTGCACACACAGGGCAGAGCCTGCCTGGTGAGCCCTGGCTCTGGGAATGGAAAGGAAGGACAGAGCTGATCATCACTGTCACCCCACAGCTTCCCAGGGAGAGCCAAGGTGCCCATAGCAGAGCCCGTGGTGCTGGGATGTGCCAGCTCTGAGGGCTCTGAGTGCCCTGTGCTTTATCCACATCCATGTGGCCTTCGGGATTTATTACTGGAGGTGCCCAGGGTGGTCCAGAGCTGCCTGTGGGGTGAGCTCTGCTGCAGGCTCACTCCAAAACCAAGGTGCCACAGCACAGGCGGTGCCAAACAACTCTGCAGCTCTGCTCTGCCAGCACACAGCCCCCCTGGCAGAGTGAAAATCCCAGCCTGACCCAGAGCYCCTGCRCAGCCATYRGTGTCAGGCTGTGAACTACCAGCTYGGTGTTTGCAGCCTTTGGCTGGCACTGGSCATGAGCCACAAGCCCCACAGCCCACCTGGGTCCCTGCCAGGGCTCAGAGTCTCCTGCAAAGCCTGTGGTGACAGCTGGGAGAAACAAAAGAAGCTGCCACCATCACCAGAGAGTCTGAAAACCTGCAAGCTTTGGCCTGGGACAGACCTTGATGTTGCTGTTCCTGTGCTCTTTGCTGGCCACAGAGGCAGAACAGTTTTCCTGCTTCCTTGCTGGATGGGAAGGCACAGACTGAAGTGTGGGAGCAGTTCTTAGTGGTGTGGGTTTGGATTTCTGGAGGCTCTGGCAGGTGCTGAKAAGGTCCCTGTGAGAGGATTTGCTCAGTTTGGGGTGGATTTGACCCTGGCTGGCAGCACTGGGGTGGGTGCAGCATCCTCCTGCCCCCGTGCTCTGCTAATGACCCCCCTGCCCATGAACACCGTGTCCTTGGTGCACAAAAGTGCTCTACAGGTGGGCAGGAGAAGCTAATATGAAAATCAAAATTTCTCTTCAAGTGAGAGCATTTAGAGGTGAGTGGAGCTGAACTTTCCCACTCTCATCTCGTGGGTGAGGAGAGGGGAATTTGCCCAGCCTGGGCTGCTGCCCTGAAGGTGTCCCTGGGATGGGGGCTCAGGGCACTGGCACTCACCAAAAGCAGAGGGACAGGTGGCCACAGRGTCATCACTGGAGGCCCCAGCCCCTGGGAAAGGCTGCACCCCCCTCTCTGCTAGTGACAACACTCCCTGCTGCACTGCAGGAAACATAAAAATGGGAGCAGTGGAGGGGAGATGCCCCAACAAACATCATCTTGGTGCCCCAGAAGCAGCTCCAGCTCTGCCAGGCTGGGCCAGAGGCACTATCCAGCATCACAGTGGCCACCAGCAGCAGCGATGGTCCCATGTGCCCCGGCTCAGCCCGCAGCAGGACACAGCCCTGCAGAGCTTCCCAGCACGGTGGCCCCGGCAGGAGAGCACATCTGTGTTCCCAGGGCTCCCCCCGAGCTGCGGGAATGTTCCTCCTGGGAAATATTTGGGTTAGGGCTTCRCTTTGCTTTCTGAGCCGCTGGGTTTTATTCATAGGCTGGGGCCTCTTGAGACATCCTCAGCCATCAGGCTGGTCCAGAGGAAAAACAAACCCATTCCTGAATGTCCGGGTTATGGAACAGGCAGTGGTGCTGCAGCCCTGAGCGATGCTGCCCTGGGCTCCCTCCCATGTAGGGGACGGAATCAGGGCAGGAGCATCACCCCAGAGCCCCACCAGGAGTGTGGAGGTGCTTTTACATATTACAGTGACAAGAGGGGGTGGGAAGGGCAGCAGGAATGTTGGATCCATCTGTCAGCAGAGCTGGGCAGGTGGACACACAGAGCTGGTCCTGACACAGCCCTGGGAAGGGCCATCAGCAAAAGGGACAAACAGCAGAGCCCTGGAGCAGCAGGGGCTGTGTGCGGGGCTGGGGCTGAGCTCCCACCTCCAGCACGGACTCAGCTCTGCCGAGGACGCTGTGCCGAGCACGTCTGTGCATCCCCGTGGGCCTCATCCCACGGGACGTGCTCCGGTTGCCTTAACAGCCACATGCCTGTCTCTTTGCAGGCTTGATCCTCCTGTTTTATTTCATCTTCTACACGTGCCTGGCGGGGATGTTTGCCTTCTGCCTGTAYGCCATGCTGCTCACGCTGAGCCCCTACACACCCAGGTTCCGGGACCGCGTGTCTCCGCCAGGTATGTCCCCTGCCAGCCTGGCCTCGGGCACCTCTGCCCAGCTGTGTCCTGCCAAAATGGCACGGCTGGGACCTCAGCAAAGCCCTGCTGGAGCTGTGCACTCCTTCAGTCACCCAGGCCTCCCTAACACGGGCTGTTCTCACCTCAGGCCRCTGGCAGAGCTGCAGGTTCTCTGCAGAGGATCAGACATCCTAAAAAGCCCCATGGGAAGCATTCACSCTGATGGTATTAATTGTTATTCTAATTGCACTAGTTTTTGTTATCATTATTCTCAAGGTAMAAGCCAAGTTTAGGCATTTCATGGGTGATGCAGATGTATTTAACTGCTGGCTGGTCCTTTATACCTCATGCCTTCAAAATAAAATGCAAATCAAGAGTAGCTTTTATGCATTGTTATTTGGGGGATTTCTGGCAAGAGAATGTTCAGAAAACCCTTTCCCGTGTCAGACACAGCATTTTCCCCATGTTGGTGGAGAACACAAGGGCCCCTCACCCTGCTCCCTGTCTGGACCTGGGGAACACATAGGGAACAAACACAACTGTGAACACACAGCACCAGCAGCCACTCTGTGCAACCCCAAGCCCATCACTAACCCACAACACTACGGAGATTCTCCATATCTCCCATGTTTCCTGGGATATTTTATGCAGTGTTGTCACCAAAAGTGTCCTCCAGGGGTGAAATGAAGGTGAGGGATCAGGAGGTTGAGGASAGCGTTGATCTGTGAGCTGGTGCTGCCTCTCTCGTCCTTGTGCCCAGCCCCAAGCCCAGCAGCAGCACACCAAACACAGCCCAAGCCCACGGCTCGTCCCCCCACGTTTGCTTTATCAGGGTGTGTCTCCTTCAGGAGTGATGATCAGACCGTACTTGAACGGCTTCACCATCGCCTTCAACGTGTCCCAGCCCAGCACGTGGCAGCCCTACGTGGACAGCATGCACCACTTCCTGGCAGGTGAGCTCTTTRGCACTCTGGCAGTCACAGTGGAATTGTTTTTATCTGTGGATACACAGAGGAGGTGCAGGGCTCTCCTCCTGGGCATCTCACGAGCCCCATCTGGACACGGAGGCTCCAAGGTCATGGGAGCTCCTGTGGGAGGGAAATTTGCCTTTCCAGGTGTGATTTCCTCATGCCCTTGGCATGTGGATTGTCCCCTGAAGGTTTGGGTCTGTGCAGGGGGATTTTAACAAGGCTTTTGCTCCCCACCAGCTTATGATGACAAAGTTCAAGAGGAGAAGAATATCGAGTGTGTCCCAGGACAGTATTTCATCCAGGGGGGATATGACAGCGTGGAGAAGAAGGCCTGCCAGTTCAAGCGCTCGCTGCTGCAGAACTGCTCTGGCATCGAGGACCCAACGTTTGGCTTCTCAAAAGGGCAGCCCTGCATCCTGCTGAAGATGAACCGGGTACAGAGAAAGCTGCCGGGTTTATCTCCTTCTTTTAGGGCATCCCAGTGTGATGAAGGCCACAAGGGACTGAAACTCCTTCACTTCTCAGGCCCAGGAAAAAAGGGAACGAGAACCCCCAAATCTGCTGGTCATATCTGCTAGAAAATATAAAAAAGGAACACTACAAAATTTACTCAATTTGATTTGCTGAGGCCTTAGTGCTTGAAGGATCTTCTGCCAGGCCCTTCTTCAGGAGGAACTGAGCTTTAGGGGAGCACCCCAGGCCCCAGCTGCTTTATAATGGGAGCTTTCCTAGAATTTAATTTATTTGAAGTCTAATAGCATGATGGCTCAGTGCTCACTGCTGGGAAAATAAGCACGGGGGGGATCTGAGCTGTGTGGGGAGGAGGCTGTGTTACTCCAGGGTGTCTGGACTCCCTCTGTGTGCTCTGCTCTATCCCTGCTCTCAAGCTGTGATCTGACACTCAGCCATGGCTGCACTTTGTGGGGTGGCAGACTCTGCTGAGGGACACAGATCCTGTCCTGAGCACTGTGACTGGCACCCAGAAAGGTTCAAGYCCTGGAGAAGGGAGGCAGCACATGCCTGGCACTGCATTTCATATGAACATAAATGTTTTTTGCTTTTGCAGATCATAGGGTACCACCCTGGTGCCGGGGCCCCGGTGAGCGTGGACTGCAAAGTGCAGGTACAGCTTTCCTCCGTGCTTGGCAACGTGGTGGGTACAGGGCCAAACATCTCCTCCTGATGGACCTCAGCACAATTCCTCCTCATTTTAGCCCCAAACACAGCACCCAGCACTGCCCATGTATCTGGGAGTTTGCTGAGAGTGAGAGGTCTCCGGTCTCCTGCTTCCCACGTGGCTCCTGCAGCCTCACTCAGTACTCTGCTCAGCCCCTGGGGCAGCCTGGAGCTCAGTGGGAACATGTGGGAACTGCTCACATCCATCTCCAGCTGCTGCACAGCACCCTCAGCCCTGGGGCTCCCTGCAAGCCAGCATTAATGGGGTGAAGGAAGGGCTCCAACAGCAATGGGGTGAAGGAAGGG
>NW_026623288.1:733185-750057 GCF_030028575.1 Malurus melanocephalus
AATGGGGTGAAGGAAGGGCTCCTGCTGCCCAGGCAGCTGCTGGGTCCCACTCTCAGAGAGCAAAGGCACATCAGGGGCTCAACAAGCAGCAAACTCGAACCCTGCCCGTGCCTCCATGGCTCCACTGTSCCCTGGCTGGGAGCAGGGCAGAGACTGGGCTCACAGAAAACACAGCACAGCTGAGCCCAGCCAGGGGCTGGCACAGGACATTTGCTCTGAGACAAGCTCTGCAGGGAGCTGTATTTTGTGTTCCATGTCCTGTGTGTGAKTGTTTGTGCCTCTGTTTTTTTCTCTGATCGCAGAAAGGCAATGAGAGTCACCTCAGGTCGGTGGATTTCTACCCTGGGAACGGCACGTTTGATCTCATGTATTACCCCTACTACGGCAAGTTCACCCATGTGAGTGAGGCTCTGGCATCTCTGTCCTCCCCCCTCGGGAACCAGAGGGCAGGAGCTGCTGCACGGGGTGCAGATGTGCTTTGGAGCTATTTTGGGCAGACGAGGGCAGGAGGGAGGGCACGGGCACTGGGATTACAGCGTTCTGTAGTTCTGTGTTGGACAAACTGCGTGTGTTTAACTGTGTAACTGTGTGTGTGAGTGTGTGAGAGAGTGTGTGTGAGTGTGTGTGTGAGTGATTTTCAGGACAGTAGAAGGCATTTGAGAGTCCCACTGTCCAGTGTTGTCCTGAGCAATGACCCCAAAACACAAAACTCTGATGTGACTCCACCTTGCTGAGGCTCAGGCACAGAGGGGCTCAGCTCAGCACCCTGAGGGACCCTCATGGCYATGGGGCAGACACTTTCAGCTACCTGGAAAGCATGAATCATTTACCAATGATTGCACTAAACACAAAATCCCTGCCTGTTTTTCTGCTCCCTCAAAAACCACGCCTAAATCTCCCTTCCTTCCAGGTGAACTACACCTCCCCTCTGGTGGCCATGCACTTCACAGACGTGCAGAGGAATCACTTGGTCCCCATTCAGTGCAGGCTGAATGGGAAAGGAATTATCAACGACCTGAACAGCGACCGCTTCCTGGGCCGAATCATCTTCACGCTCAGCATCGGGAAGTAGCCCCT
This sequence comes from Malurus melanocephalus, assembly GCF_030028575.1. Taxonomy (NCBI): domain Eukaryota; kingdom Metazoa; phylum Chordata; class Aves; order Passeriformes; family Maluridae; genus Malurus; species Malurus melanocephalus. Next base: position 734,263 of record NW_026623288.1, read on the forward strand.
GCCAACAGCAGGCACTTAGGTTATGTCAATCAGAGGCTTTTTCCTTTTTAAAGCATCAAGACAGCATTTTTTTTCTGCTAGGAAAAACAGGCACGTGGAGATTATTGTTAATTTATTTTTGTTCGTAGTTAGGAAACCAATGAGATACAATGGARTGTGGATCCACATTTTTCATTGTCTGATGTAAATCATTATTAGTAAAAATTAAAAGTTTTCCCCCCGGGCAGAGAACCTGCAAAAGGTTTCACTTTTGATTGAAAAAGACCTCTGGTATCCAAATACTACTTTCACAAGGTCTTTTATGAGTGATCCCTGTAGAATGCATTTTTTTTGGCTTTAAATTTTAATTTTTAGCATAGTTTTATGTGCATTTCTCAGGCAAAAGCTAAAAAGGAGGCAGTTTATTAGCACTATTCTTGTTAAAATAATAAACAGCAAAAATTCTGGATTATGTCTGCAATAACAGAGTTGAAAAGTGAAAATGGAAGCTCTCAAAATGTTTTCTAGGATCTCTAGCCCTGAAACATCTTGACTGCAGYATTTTACACAGCTTGTTCAGCACACTGAAGGTGTTGGGCAAGGCCCACATAGAAAATCATTTGTCCTTGAACCTTTCCAGCTGTTCCTCTCTAAAGTGGGAAGATTAATGCCTTTCTCCCTCCCTCTTCCTCACTCCAGTGCTTCTCCCTGCCCCAGGAATCCTCACCCAGTGTCTTGTGCAGGGATGAGTGAGAGGAACTCTTCTCTCTGTCACAGCTCACGGGCTGGCAGTGCCCCCTCTCAGGCACAGAAATGCCCAAAGCTTTCAGAGCTGTCCTTCCCAGCTCCAGAGAGGYCACAGCCACAGTGCTGCAGCAAAAGGCAGGGAATGCTCAGTCCTTTCACGGTGAAGGGGTCAGTGCTGATGTGAGTGAAGGCATCAGTTTATCACCCCAAAGATGAAGCACACCCGTCCTTGTCCRAGCAGAGCTGCCCTGAGCAGCCCCAGCTGCCTGGGCTGTGACACAGACCAGCTGCACTGGGAGCTGTGAGAACACAGCAGGACAGGACACCTTGGGCTAATGTACTACTTGGAAAGCACACTTACTAAAATTACTGACTGAACAGGGCCATTCTGCTATGTTTGTCCTACATCCAYGGTCCAGGTTCTTTATCTGCCGTCGTTTCCTGATCTATATCGGTCTCTAAGATGTAATTTTTTGTATTTAAAATAAAGTGACTGCAGTAAAATTAACTCTATGGTGGCATTCTTGAAACACTGGTGTGAGAGATGCAGCCTGTGATTTTAGCTCCTTGTGCTGCTGGTTGGGAACTGGATTCCCAAGCAGCATGTAACAATATCCTGGAATTCTGAGCACTTGATAAACTTCCCCAGGCCAAAGAGTCCAGGAGCCCAGCTCTCAGAAATGGCATTCATGTCTACTGACACTGAAACAAAGCTTTATAAACATGATAATCAACTTTATTTTCCATACACATATTCTGCTTTCAGCATATTTGTACAGTCACTTCAAGATCTGGAAAATTGTACACACCACTCATCATGCTGCAACAACCTTAAAGTGCTGGAATAATTTTTTACTTCTGTTGAAGCTCAAAATAATACTTTCTATGTATATATAAAATATATATATGTTTGTGTGTTTGTATCTAGGAAATGACCACATTTTACTAAGATAGCCTAGCAAAAGTGACATTAAATACTTCAGTCTGCAATCTCAGCATGAAAACATAGCTGTGATCCATCTGCTGGCAGCAGAGAAGCACCACACTGACAAGTGGGTGTACTCATAAAATGCCACTTGAAATAATTCCATGTAAACCGGCAGGGAAATCAAGTATTGCGAGAGCAAAGGTACAGTACAAGAGAACAAGACAACCAAACCTTAAGCACACAGTCCAACTCAGCAGCATTAAATTACATTCCTAAGAAAAAAAAAAAAGACAACTTGGTCCAAGAGCCCGTTTGTACCACGGAATCACTTCTGTCAGAACCAGGTAGARTGTATCTTTGGCCACCGTGAGGACAAGAATAATTGGATGTACTGGTATTTCTCCAATATCAAAACCAACTCTTTGGAAAACCCCCTTCCCTGAATACAGTTATTGTGAGTTACTCAAACATCAGTGTTGACTRTCACCTGTGTGTATGTGAATTTCTGAAGGTGCTTTCCCCACAATGTGGATRCAAGCTCAATGCACAAAGAGATTAAATACTGAAGCAGCTTTAGTATAAACACTTGCTGCCCAGGACAGAACTTTGTGTGCCCTCAGGAGCTCTTGGCAGACCTGGMAGCTCTTCCTGGCAGCTGTAAATCAGGGTTTAATGGCTACAAAAGATGGACCAAAAAGGTTTAAAGAGCAAGAGGCTTCTTTCATCCCATCAAAACGAACATGATGGGAATGAAGCACAACACAACCACAAACCACTAACTTTGATTTTGGTACAGTTTAGATATGGAACACAGCATTGCAAAGGTATGGTGTTAATTACAAAGAAAGCATCTTCAAACTGGTAAGATGCTCTTATTCCTTTGGAAGTAATTTTCTTCACTATACATATATTAATTTCTGCTTTATGATCAGCATTCCTCATGCTACAAATTTTGTGCTCCTACACTGAGACAGCAACAATGAGGAGGTTAAAAGCAGATTAATTCTATCAAACCTGAAAGGTTTTATATCTTCACTGGCATTCAGACATGACAGCTTTTCAGTGATCCTGTTAACCTATGAAAGCTGTCCAAAGGAACTGCAGGAATCTCTGAGCAATCTGTGTTCTTAGTCAGTCTGAGTGCTCTCAAAATACTTTTGAGCCTCACATGGATCAACGCTGTGTAGTTTCTTTCATGTTCAGAATCAAAGCTGAGAGAAACTGCAGCCAGTGAAATTCCAGCCTCCCACCCTCATTTCACAATTGAGCTCAGGACAAAAGGAAAAACGCAATCCAACAAAACAGCACAGGAGACATTTCCTTCAGCAGACCATTGCCTTTTCTGAGTGGCCAAAGTTCTCCAGGACCTGGCCTTATCTTGGCAAATTGGACACCATGCTAGTGCAAAGCTATTCAACTTACATTAGCAGTCATCATCTCCATATGATGTTAAACAAATTAATTCATTAGAAGAATCAGATGTTCTTCTCATATTATGTCAGGCTACTAGTGAGATCAGGTACTACTTTTACACCCAGAAGGAATAGGAAATTCAGGCTGATTCACAAGAACAGCCATATGCCAAGATCTCGATAGAAGTCTGTTGAGAGCTTGGTATTAATTTTCTCACTGCATGTACAGTCCTTTTTGACACAGCATTCACACTTTTAATTAGTTTTAGCTCTAACATTAACCAAGACAAGCTATAGGCATCTAGAAATTTTCTTRTATAAAACGATTAAACAACAGAAAGCTTTGTGGATGTCTTCTTTACTAAAAATAATCCCATTTCCCACAGGGACACACATCTACTCTGCTCAATTCCATGGTCCTCAGAACACTTACTTTCTCCAGTCATACAGTAGTTTCTGCAACTCATCTTCAGACTCATGGCATGTTATTCTGTTATGAAGTGATTTAAACTTTTTTAAATAAAGAAACCATTAATTAATTTGTTTTTCTCTTTGTTTTTTTTTCTTTTAAGGGCAGATCAGGGAGTCTGGAAAGGGAAAAGATGAGGGAAGGTGGGCAACAAGAGATGGAATTAAGAGATTATACAGACTGATAGCCMGTACGACTTTTTCTTCTTCCGATGATGTAAGATATAAAGACAAGAATGATAAGGAATCCAAGCGCCACGCCCACTGCGATGGGAATAAGAAAGTTCAGGTCAGAATCAGCAGTGCATTCTTCAGCTGYAGAAAGAAGAAAAAAACAAAAAAAGCAAGGGGAAATAAATTAGTAAGGGAAATCAAGCATTAGAAACCAAGGAAAGCAGAGAAAAGAGGTATTTTTAAGAAATTACTTTGTATTAGATACAATAATACATGTAAAGTAAAATCAGTATTGAGAAAAGAACCAATGAAAAGATTGATTTCTTTAAAACATATTTACTACTCACATCCTTTATATTGGTAATATATTTCTGATTTGTATATTTAATTTCAGCTTCCTCTAGARAGCAGAGGATAGAGTAAAAATGTGAGGACAAACCAGCAGTGTAAGCATGCATCACACCTCAGAGTTAGCAGCAATAAAGCAACAAAATCCCCAAACTGGTGYATTATTGCCTTGTCCAGGGGTCTTCCCAACCCTCAAGTCACCAGCACTCCTCTGGGTTCTAGGCCTGAAGCCATAAGAGACAATCCAAGTAACAAAGTAGAAACTTCCCAAGAGCTACAAGGGACAGCCAAGACAAATGTGCTGCAGGCACTGCATGGAAAACAATGAAAGACTCTCTCGGGGTGGGTAACTTTATTTTTCATACACAAGAGTTATTAGTTTCAGCTGAGAACTACACAGACCTCACTGAAATCCTAATCAGAGGAAAAAATAGAAGAGAGAGCTATAATGCTACAGTGGATTGTAATATACAGGTTGTAAAACATATGAGGAGCTCCTTGCTGATAGAAGCACTCATTAAGGATTAGCAAACCATGCTAGGAACTGGTTTCAAACTCGGGGATACACCTTAGACAGGGGGGCAGGGTTTGGCATCCTCCCCTGTTAGTGAGGACAGCAGAGCTCCACGTGCCTGTGCCAGGAGAGGTTTGGTAAGGCAGGAGACAGAGCCTGGGTTCTCCTTCAGCACTGCAACAGTGCTTGACTCACATGCACTTAGTAAAGCAGCACTCCTCATAAAACTATTTTGTTTAAGTTTTTAATGAGGACAGAGCATCACACACAGAGTCAATGCTTCATCACAAGCTGCTGCTGTTTTTCAACGAATCAGCATTAATTATAGGCAATGTACTGTCTTGCTTTAGCTTGTTACAGTCCAGCACGCACATGCCACAGCCCCTTCCCAAAATACCATACAGAGCCTTCAGCTAAGAGTAAGAAGAACATGTGGAGGCTCAACAGCTGAAAATACTAAACTCAGATTATCTGAAGGCCCCTATTGCCCAGTAGAAAAACACATGGAAAGAAAAACAAGAATTAGAGGAAAGGAGCTATGCACCTTATACAGCTATTTCAAAATATACTGATGGAGAAAATATTTAAACATCTTAAAGAGAGACATGCATTTGATGTTTAGTCATCTTTGCTCACTGAATACCAAGACAGACAATTTTCTACAGCTGGGTAATGGGTCATTAACACCAAACATGAATGGATTTGCTAAGAATGAAGGGTACCCAGCAGGCAGTGACAGAAATTCCCTCTCCTCTTCAAAGGAAAGAGATGGCTGCAGTACACATCACACCATGGCACCGTTACAGGGAATTCCCAGGGTGAAAAAGGGGTTAAGGTTTCATACCAGGAACATTCCATCCTTGCTGGCACACATCTATCCAGGTATGGCTACTGTACAGAGGTTAGAAGCTTCAGAGAGGTTCTTCAAGTGCAGAACTGGTAACTACAGCCCGACACAGACTCTGGATTTGGGCCAGCAGGAACAGCTTTTTCGACTGATGTGGCTCAATGTGTCTCCATTCAAAAGAGTCAGAAATTGTGGCCCAAAATTGTTTTAGCCCCAGCATAAAAGCTGCCTTCCCTTTTAATTCCAATCATGAGATTCAACCAATAGCCCCAAATTTAGTGTTTTATTAATATGTGCTACGGAATAGAGAACGCTGTGGTAAATTAAAAAGAAAATAGCTGAACAAAAAAAAAACAAAACAAGAAACAAATGAACAAACAAAATGCACCCCAAAACCCAAATCCCATCATTCACTAGCTAAAAATGCTTCTTTTGAGGACTATTATCCCAACATCTTTAACCTAAAATATCAGAAATCTTGCCATTTTAGAATACAATTTTAATATTTAGTAAACTCTGTATAAGGCACTAAACCAACCATACTCCATAATGTTATACACATTAATATTCAACATCAGGTATTAAATGCATCCACAATTTAAATACTGTTTCCACAGACCAGAACAAAACCAGCTATGTAACAGAATCTCAGATATAGACTGATTAGAGTTCACCTTACTCATTGAGTTTATTTTCTTTAAAAAAAGACAATACAAGACGTTCGTTTTCAAATCAGTTAAAAAATGTGAACAAGTTTCCTTAAGAAATAGAACAATCTTTATTTTTTAGAGCACAAGTTAAACAGATTGACAGTTCCCTATGGAGCAATACATACAGGAAAACTAGTGGTTTTATAACAACAGGAAATCAAATGWAACTTGGATGTTTTTTGAACCAGTTACCTGCACATCAGTCTAGGAGTACTTAAAACTCTGAGCCAATATATTTGCAGGTTTTTGTAAAGGTATTTCTAGTGTTGATTTTTGGAAGCAGTTTGCATGAATCCTCTATATTGTCACACTGACAGTGCATACAGTCCAAAAATTTGCAAGGTCAGAAGAACAGTGTGATGATTACTCCTTAACAGAAATGCATGTTTAATTGGTGCCACTGAACATCCCTCACAAACAAACAAACAAAAAAAAAAAGCTAAAAAAATCTACATGAACTTCTGCATTTGAGGATATATTAATATGAAAGTCATTAGATCCATTTTTTCATTAAAATGGTAAGTCTTGAAGCTCGTTTTCATGATTAAACTTATAGCAGTTCCCCACTTTCATTAAAATGAATTTCAGTAACTGATGCAAAATTCAAGCTGTAGACTACAAGCTCTAGTAAGCATTATCCACCCCTATGTGCTTCCTTGGCTAGTGTCAAGAGTAAACTGTCTTTACAAAAAAAAAGAAAAACAAACCCAAACCCTTACTGAAAGAAGTGTATTTTATGATTTGTATACAAACATGCCACAGACATCTCTACAACCCTAGAGAACACTAACAAAACACTAGAGCAGCTTTGATGCAGGCTAAACTCATTCTAAAGGGGGAGACAATGTTATGTTCATTAAGTAACTAGTTCAGGCAGCTCATGTTATGACATATGCAAAAAAGCCACACTTACCTAAAAGTCTAAAAGACTTCTTTTTTTTCCATGCAGTAAGAATATGTATTACAGCACAAGGAGCCCAGAGCAAAGTTGTGCATCAAGGATTAATCTCTACAGAGCTGCAGTTYAAGAACAGTCCAGTTGCACTGCATTTTTTTAACCTAGTTATTCTTTCCATAGAGCAAGGAAAAACAGGTGTTGTGGGTCCATCTCAGACTTGTTTGGCTTTTGCATTCTTAACATTAATAAATGCTACACTGCAAACATTTCAACACAAAGTACGTTAAACATTCAGAGTGCCAATGGCGGGCAGTTATAATGTGAATTTTGACTGGCAGAGAACCATTCAAGATGAAGCTTTAAAAACAGCTCAAGCTGCAACAGCAGATACTGGCTCATTAAATGAAAGCATCCTTAAACAATGGTCATTCAAAGCAACAAGACAGACCAGTTCTGTGCAGAGTATGGTATGAAGTTAAGTGCACTTTAAAGTTCTGGAATATTTAGAAAGGTTATTCCCTTTAAACTGATGCCAGCAAAAAAAGCTTGCATTAATTTAGCAGAAGTCTGCCTTAGTTGAKTATTTTAGATGATTGCCAAGGTATAATAAAGAATGAAGAATTCAGTGCCTAACAGGTTTTTTTTGAAAGCATCGGGAAATGGCACTGAAGTCTTCCCATATATTCACCATTTGGCAAGTTGCTCATTTTGTTTGTACAGCCGTGGTATAGGAATGATTCCTGAAATTACACCAAGGCAGGAGTAAATTACTCAAATCCTGACAAAGGCAAGTAAGTTACTGCTGCCACTTCAAGAGGTCACTTAATCACCAGCCTGAAGTTCAGTCCTATGGAAAACCAAGTTGTTATWGGGCATCAGACAATCCTTGTTAAATACTATACAAGTCAACATAGTGACTAATGCTGCCAGCTTAACCCACAATTACGACAACAACTAAGGAACGCAGAGGAGAGAAGCAAGTACAAATTCTATGCTATTCTGGGAGTTGCCCAATGCACATCAGTTCAGAATGTGTTCTTGTTTTCAGACTACTATTTGTAAAAAGCAGAAATAAATCCTAAATGCTTTAGGATGTTTTGCAAGATAAAATCCTTAGCCTAGCAATTCATCCAGTATATGACATCTTCAAAAGAGCTATGAAACCCACGTCGTCTTCTTAGAGCAGGAAAACAAAGCGTAGTTCTGCTTCATCTGAGATAAACATTCTCCCTTTGTTTCTCAGCTCCAATTAGCTGTGGCTAGTAATTACTCCTAAGTTTTGGGTCTTTTTTGGACTTCAGAACTTGCACTTGCTTTGTTTAGAGTGAAATCAGAACAGGAATCACACTTAGATTCACAAAGTTTGATATCCAGCATAGCTTTTTCTTCTGCCAATTATGTAAGCAACCACTATAATGGCAATCAAGACAGCAAGTGCAGCACCAACTACAATTGGGATAAGAATGCTGTCATCATCCAGCGAACACTCCTGGGCTGTAGGTGAGAAAAAGGTTGCAATAAGGAATAAATACAGAATATTTGCCAAGTGTGGTATAAAAATCTGTTTTCCTTAATACAAAGGTGTTAAAARGTCAAGTATTATTTAAACTAAGAGAGAAAGAACTGCACAGGTCTCATGGCTACATTTAGCATATTTAAGCATTACGATCACATAGTGTGTTTGATAACCTATAGCAAGCTAAGGGTGTATGAATCTTCCTGTGCACAAGATCTGCAGTAGACAAGGGAGAAGCCATTCTTCTAACATTCAAGAACTASGCTTATCTATTTCATATAAGGCAAGTCTGATTGGTGCTTTCAGTCATTAAGGATAAAAAGTGACCTAGATTTGGTATCAAGAATCTATCCAGAATGACATGTTACACAGATAAAATAACTATAATTAGAAGAAAGCTAGCTACTTTAACTACACAGTGAAATGGATCCCTGACTCTTTAGAAAGCCTGTTTACCCTAAACACATCTGGAGAGTTATCTGACTTCAGCCTAAAAACAGAACTTCTCAATCTATGTGTCTACAGATCAGTCTAGCCCAATAAGACTATGCTGCAAGTATTATCATTAAGCACAAAGACCGGTTTGCACTAAATATTAAGAGGAATATAAATRTAAAACTGGCATTCCAGTTTTCTCCAGACAAGATCAAGACAATGTAGGAAACAAACATTTCAGAATCTCTCTTTAGTTCTGGATATTCAAGACTGCCTTTGAAGGAAGTGTTGTCGGTTTCTTTTCCCCCAACACTCCTATTCCTCAGACTGACAGCTAAAAAGAAACAAAATACCTAACTGTATTTCCAAAGWCCACTTCTGCAAAAGTTCTGTCCAATTTTCTTACATATCTGAGCTACAAAAAAGCTGTATGTCAAGATGTTGTCAGGTAATTTCTAACCTATTCTGCACAGCAATGCTTAAGTCCCCCGTCAGTGTCTCTGGTTCACTGATGTTTTGTGAAGGAGAACCACACACTTGGCAGACATTTCTTAAGTGAGAASAAAGCTTTGCTTGAACTTGAATGCCAGACTCAGAACTTCTCTTCATTCCATGTACATGGGAACATATTTTAAAAAATTGAACAAGAGCTTCTGAGATAAAGTGCTTGCACCTAATGCTGGTACTTTTTAGCAAGTAAGAATTTTGAAAGCATTGTTAAAAATAAAAATGCAACTTACCTGTAGCAAACTTATTTGCCTCCACAAGGAATGGCTGAATCCATAGATTAAAAGTATGTAYTTGAACATCTTCATTAATCTGAAGAGTTTGCTCTTTTCGGCACATGTAAGAGCTACCAAGGAAAGCATCCCACTTGCTCAAATTGCTGTTATCTGCACTTGAGATAACTAAACAAAGGGGAAAAAAAGAAATAGCATTTGCATGTTCAGTTCAAATGCAAGCAGTTGCAATACAGTAAAGCTGATGAGTTGAATCTATAGGAGCCAACACTTCAACACACTGACTAGTCTGAAAAAAAAAAATAGTGCAAAGTGGGATTGATCTGCTTAACCAGAAATCAGGGACTGAAGCTACTACAGTACTTAGAAGTAACCTCTCCTTCATATGTACATGACATCAGGCATCCCTTGTACCTCCACTCATCTCAATGTTGCAGAGTTGCAAGAGTTTTAGCTTTACTGCCCTTTAATTGCCATAGCCATGACAAACAATTAAAAAAAAAGGCAACAATGAATGTTTATTTTGGAAAAAAGAATGTTTCAGTTTTTTAAGGACTCTGCCTCTCTTCCCAGTGAAAGTACAAGTGGTTGGAAGACACAGCAGCATCTTAAATCAAATAAAACAACAGCTGGCTTAGGGAAAAAAACTTCAAAGTTGATACAATTGTATTTYACCTAAAAAAATTACACTACTGAAAACAGTTATAAAGAAGCCCTCTTAATTTACATAGAGACTCCATTACAGAATTGTGAAATGGTCCCACACTGCTATTTAAAATAATTCTTAAAGCCATTTCTGATTATTATTTTTGCTCATACCAACTTGTAGACACATTATGTAGGAGCTAACAKTAAGCATGGACACACTTAAAAATAGTCAGAAGTATTGGATACAGACACTGAATAAAATATTACACTCATTTAAGGCAGATACTGTTTCTTACCAGAACCATTCAGACGGTTGAGCAGTGTAACATTCACCTCTTTCAGATAAAACTTTTGTACACTTGCACTTGTATTTTTCTGTTTAAGAAGCAAGAACCAAGGGTCAGTGTGCAATTCTGCATTTGTAATTTTAAGCACACAAGCTTTACAAAAGCCAAGACATTTACCAGTCCTACATTTCCGACAACTTTAACCCAGTTCTCCATTTGTCTTGAGGCACTCAGCTGGCCAGTTCCACTTCCCATATGAGAACAGCTTACCACCAGCAAGCAACAGAAGGATTTCACTATGAGTGATCCCCATGCAATGCTGTTAAATKAAAACTTAGCTTAAAATAAAAGAAGGTACTTACAACAGCAAATGTGAAACCAATCAGTGTGCTATTTCCATCGTTCAATTTCAGAGTAGCTGTTGTGTTACCACAGGTACCATCTGCGACAGTTGTCTTTGGATTGATGTTGATCAGATGAGGCTGAAATACAAACAAAGCATATCAAAGACATTCAGCTGCCTTTGGAATACATTGTTTCAGTTATGAACAGTCCTGGATTAGAAGAGTTTGCCATAAACAACAGCAGGAAGACTGAGCCAGGCTACTATCTAACCAAGGCTGTTTGAGTAAAATKTACATGCTGGCAATACTGAGGCAAACAAATTGCTTGAGAAGTCTTACTTTGTTCCCTAACACAGCAGGTTACCAGGCTCCTTCTGAGGGGAAGGACAGTATCCACAGGGAACAACAGCCATWACAGCTAAGAAAGTTCCAGACTTTTAATCATGTTAGAAGTATTCCCAGTACCAAATTCTGTTGAATCCATGTAAGGTTTCTGGAGACAGGTACTATGCCACAAAACTATTCTGACGTCAGAGAGATGTTAGATGCAATACTTAGAAGCAGCTCTTAGGAGAGCCAGCAGTGTACAAAGCAAAATACCCCAYATTCAGATTTCACACCAAATACTACAGAAACCTTTTACTCTTCAAAATAAAAAAAGAAGTACCTTGTCTTGGGAAACATTCAGTTGTAGCCCAACAGTAGCCAGGAAACAAGTTTTATTTCCACTTTTTAGAGAATAGTTTCCTGTGTCTGGATTCTCCACAGGTGTGGGAGCAGAGGTTGGAGCAGGTGCCAAAGTGGTAGTAGATGCAGTAGTTACATTGGAAGTAGTGGGTGGAACAGTAGGTGCAGAAGTAGGAGTATCAGCAGGACATCTAGACTCTGAAAAGACATTTCAATCACCATTTCATTGCTGAAATTTTATTGAAATCTTACTAATCAGAGGCCAGTTCAATACAGATACCAATTTCTTCGTTGAAATCTAGGCTCACTGGCAGTCTGCTAATCACCAAGACAGAAGTCCCAAACTTGGCACTGTGGCACAGTACTCCAAACAATGTGCTGCTACCACTTATTTTCAGAAGTTCTGTAATGCTCAGTTTTAAATCCACACTCAGTACCACTTGCCTCCAAGACACGGAAGCAAAACACACAAAGATAGTTTTTATARAAGTGTGACATGTATTTGCTGTAGGCCAAGTAAGTGACCTTWTTATGCTGTACACAGCATGGTGATGTGCTTATCTCTTTTCTGAGCTATGAGATAACAGGCTCTGGACTATTCAAATGCAACAGCAGAGGCCACCAGTGGAAGTGGAAGCAGTCAGCTAAAACCTCTCAAACTCAAATGATCTACTCAGCAATAGTAGCTCTGAAGTGCTTATTCTTAATGCCCCAATTACTGGAATACACACTTGAGCAGACTCCCACCTTGGCATGCAAACAATCAACACTACAGCACACTACCAAATCTGTTCTCCTAATCTATTTTTCCAGGAACAAGGAAAGAAGTACTAAAGGATATTTAGACAAATATTACTAAACACAGCACATCTTAGAAYTGGTGGATTTTTTATTATGGGACTTTGCTCCCTGCACTAAGGTGCAATACAAAAAGGCTCTTTCACAAACTGAAATGCTCACCTTTTTTACTGACTGTGCCATTCTGAACAAAAGCCTGCACAGTAACATTCCAGAAAATCTGTGTTACATTTTCTCCTTCAACAAAGTAGGAATTATGACACACGAAGACAGTGTTCAGTTGAACTGGATGCAAAGGATCCTTCACAAGAACAGTAACTGGTCCTGCAAATAAGTACAAATGTTTTAATGCCTTATGAACTACAAGAACTTAGTGGTAGTGCTATGATTTATATAATTCCATAACAAAAAGGCTAAGAAATATTTAAGTTTAACAATCCTAAGCTCTCTTCAATGCTTTCCCTATGCACGCTGACCTGAAGCGCTAGGTAATGCAGGAGTAAGCAAGCTTGCAGAACTAGACAAGCCATTAGGAAGGTGAACCCTTTTACTTTAGTTTTTAAGGAGAAAAAACCCTGTTATTAGTAGGCATTAGTACACAGACAGCATAACACTGTACTGCTTGGCAAGGTGGAAGGTCAAGCAGTGCACACGAAAATTAATCTTCCATGTGCCTGCTGTCTACCAGCACTTCACTGATCAAAGCTGTTTATCCTCCCCTTCTCTTGCACTTACAGGAATTACACATTCAGTGAAGCCAACTGGTCTGCATTCTTAGCCAGCAGGCAGGTACAAAGAACAGCAAGSTGGCAGCACGTGGTACAGAACTCAATATTCGTTGCCAGTCCTCCTAACTTTGAAAAAACCGAGCCAGGTCAGGTACACGAGGTCTGACACTTGTGGCTGGGACTGCTTTGCAAGTCAGATTCTGCACTGAACGTTACCTTTTCTTTTAGCATCAGGAAACACAGCAGTGTCATTGGTGTTGTAGGTCAGTGTGATGAAGTCTCCCTGGTAAGTTTCATTGGTTTTTGTGATGTTAATGCTCCAAGAATGACCTTCTCCAAACTGCACTGCCACAACTGCCGCTTGTGTGTCATTGCCACAGACGCTTCCATTGTGTGTCACACTGGATGACAAATTCAGGGTTGTGGTTTTCTAGAAGAAAGGGGTAATTTTAAATGCATTCACATGCAGTTCTTCCCCAWGACAACATTATAAACTTGCTGAAACCTTGCGCAAGTGAGATTATTTTAGGTTATTCTAGAAAATTATGATAAAGGCTCCCTGACACCTGCCTAAGAAATCAGCCATGTTAGATGCAAGTACAAAAGTACAAATCTCCCTTGGCTGTAAATCTTGACCGTGTTGAGCTGCAATTATATTTACAGCTTGGGCTAAGAACATAACTACACCAATACTGGTTAGACTTGGTGACTTTTGTATATGTCATTTAAGTAAGGGCAACAGGATACTTTCATTCATTCATATGACTAAGAACTTCTTGTTTTATAATGACTACATAAGAATATTGTTTTCAACTGACTTAGTAAAAAAAGAAAGTAAGAAATCGAACACCCTAGGTAAAAGTGCTTGAACTTTTATTCAGATTAAAATTCAGTTCTCAGYAATAGTTACCCCCAAATACTTACATAATCACCACTGTTTGATTCATATGTTATCAAGAACCTCATCATCCAATCTGCATACAGGCACGTAGCATTAGAGGCATCCTTTATATCTACTTCCACTGCATAGGACTGGAAAAAACCTGTAAGAAATTATTATTAGCTAYTAAGACATTGTTTTTACTTCATTTTCTAGAACTCCTTAAGAGGATAGCTCATTACAAAGCAGTACATTATGTCTGGACTATATTCCATTTGCCAGACACTGAAAGAATAGCTAGATTTTTAAAAAATATCAAAAACAGGAAGCAYACCATGAAATTATCAAAGCTGGCAAAAGATGAGAGAATGCTTTATATACCTGACATAGACTATTAATCTGAAAGTGTTSATTTCCCAACACTGGRCACTTTTAAGATTTGGCTGGACAGTGTGCTGGGCCATCTTGTCTAGACCATRCCTTTGCCAAGAAAGGCTGGACCAGCTGACCCTTGAGGTCGCATTCAACCTGAGAGTCTGACCCTTTGAAAAAAGCACCAGCTTTCTGGTGACACACTGAATAAACCAAAGGGCACGAACACAGCACTTGAACAAYGTGCTGCTTGTAGAGCAGGGTCTATTATTTTATGTGTTGTATCAGTGGTTACGACACAAGCTGACCCCTAAGCGATGGGGTCGGGGTGCCTTCATCGTGTTTCCACGATTTCCGGCTCSAAAGACACAGGTGTTAAATTCCTTTGGCGTTTTTAGAGAACTTTTCCCAGCCGTTGTACTCGTAAGCCGGTAAAGCCGGGCAGAGCCGTTGCCGTGCCCGCGGCCCCACGCCGAGCAGCGCTGGCGGAACGGCCGGGCCGGGCCGCGCGGGTGGGCCCGGGGTGCCCGCTGCCGGCCCACGGCCCTCGGCTGGAGCGCCCCGAGCTTCCCGGCCTGCCCGCACGGTGCCGCTCCGCCCGCCTCGGCCCCGCCGCTGTCCCCGTCCCCTCCCCTGCCGTGGGTGGCAGCGCGGGGGGGCGGCAGCGGCGGCGCCTCCGCCCCAGGGCCGGTCCTTACACCGCGGCGGGGCCGGGATCCCCGGGAGCCCCCGGTGCTGCCGCCGCCTCACGTGCGCGGGGGGRCCGGCACCAGCCCGCGGGGACACGCGACACCACCCCCTCCCCCGGGCCCCGGCGCCGCCCCGCTCACCGGAGACACCGAGCAGCAGCAGCGACAGCAGGAGGTGACGGCAGGAGGAGGAGGAGGCGGCGGAGCGGCGCGGGCCCATGGTGGCGGCGGGGCTGCTGCTGCCGGCAGCGGGGACACCGGGGGGCGGCGAGCGGCCGGGGCGAGCGGGCGCGACAAAAACCTCGCCAGCGGTCATGTGAGGGGCGGGGCGGGGCCGCCCGCSCGCAGCCAATCAGCGCTCGGCGCCGCCGGTCGATTCTGTGGGTCGCGGACGGGCTGCTCGCCGCGTGCCGCCTCGGGCGGGCGGGTCCGCACTGCTCCCGTCCCGGTCCCGTCCGGCGGCAGCCCCGGCACCGACAGTGGCCACGGAACCGGCCACGGAACCGGCCACGGAACCGGCCACGGAACCGGCCACGGAACCGGCCACGGAACCCAGGGCTGTGCCGCGGTGGCCTCTAGCTTTTTCTGCCTCTTGGCAGTGTTTGCGGTTTGCGATGGGGCTGCTCTAGGCTGAGAAGGGGTAGCT
>NW_026623288.1:750318-754383 GCF_030028575.1 Malurus melanocephalus
TCCATCCATCCATCCATCCATCCATCCATCCATCCATCCATCCATCCATCCATCCATCCATCCATCCATCCATCCATCCATCCATCCATCCATCCTCCCACCGAGGATGGTCCCGGGCTCTCCGGGGCTCGGTGCCCGTGGTGACCGGGCGAAACCCCTTCAGGCACGGCCTCTGCAGCGGGGAGGGGGATGGCACCACCACCCGGAGCTTTAATACGTGTTTTTCTGGTGCTGGAAGGAAAAAAGTGCGGCAAAAAAACGGTGGGAGAYGTCAGGAGTTTGGTGCGAATGAGAGAAAAGAGCCTGTGGTGTGAAACAGGGAGGAGATGGGTGGACAAAATACTTGGTGGATTTGCGACTGGAAGGAAGTATAAAATGTGATGGATCAACATCCATCACATTGCAGCCTGGACACTATTGATTAGGGGGAAAAAACAAAAACTCCACACCCAAASAAATCAGAAAGGCTGGCTTGGCAGMGAAAAGGGAGATGGRGAAGAATGCACTGAGGCTGGGAGACAGCAAGGAAAATGGCCTGAGGAGACAGGAGCTCTGGGCTCAGCGAGGAAGGGCCTCCTGGAATGRCATATTCCTGTTTCTGATGTCGTGGAAGAACTGAGGATTTTGAATGATCAGGTGACACCCGAGCCATTGGGGAAGAAAATGAAGTCTGAAGAAGACAGTAAAACACTGATATACTGAGATGGGTGGTGCCATGATATACTGATGATGCCACTGAAATACTGAGATGGTAGGAGTGTAGATGGTGAGATAGGAAAGCGGTTATGCAGTCCTGAGGAAGTGGACACAATGCAATTTGTTATCAGAGGGCAGTTAATTTCTCTCAGTTGTGTGCTTGCTTGCAACCCTGTACTTTCCCATAGAGTAACACAAAACCAGAGCAGACATGTCAGAGCCACCACAGAAACCAGGGCATCGAACAAATGGGGGTCCCACACAGGAGGGATTGTCTGGTCAGACACGTTCACTGCCTCTTTGCATTTCATTTTGTGTTTAGTAACTACACCTAGAGCCCATTCACCATGCGTGTCATGCATTTGTCTAAACATGGTTKCATGTGACTCTCAACATTCATGTGATTTCAAAACACTTGGAGTAAATTTATAATTATCCTTTGGGCTTAATTACAAGAAAAAATTATTTGAAGAAATAAACTTTATATTTAATAACTGGCTTGCTGTAGGCTGTGGGGGACTGTCAGTAAAAGCAGCACACATGAAACCACGAATTCTGAAAGCAGCAAGTCTTTCCTCTTTCTCAGTTCCACCACAAAGAATGGGGCATTTCAGAGGTTAGGGAGAGTCCTGCTCTGGGGATTTTGTATTTCCTCAGGCTTCACTGCTCTAGTGCAAAGTCCTGTTTTTAAAAAGTGATCTCTCAAGGAGTTAGGAGCAATTACATTAGGAGGATTTGACTGTTAGGAGACAGACATTGAATTAAGGTTTAATTAATTGGAAGAGGAGAAAATGATTGGTCTGCTCAGGTAGTTCACACGCTGGAATGTCACATTTATATCCACTGGAATATTTACTTCAGGACTTATGTACAAACATTGATATGTTCAAACACTCCCTTGTTCTTAGTGAAGAAYCCTGAATATTTGGATCTCTTGCCTGCACATAGGAAATGGGCTCTGAACCAAGCAGACATAACGGGAAGGCTGATTTAACTTCTTTCCTTTATGCCAATTTAGTGAAGCTTGAAATGAAATCTAATGGCAGCAATTATAACAAGCAAATCCTTTCCTGTTTAATAACACAAGAAAAAYAGCAACTGGTGTGGGATTAAAAGAACAGTATGGTTTATTTAATTCAGCAAAATGGAAGATATCTTGYTTTGCAACAGAAATATCATCATTAATAGCAGAAAACAGATTATTCTTTCTCTGTTTGCATCTTTACTCCATCTGTACACCATCCCTGCCCTATAGCAGCCTGCCACGGGCATGTGGTGCTGTGACATCATTTTACAGGATCTCAGTGGACTGAGCTGGTGGTTTATTGTCATTGTCACATTGTCACAGAGGGACTGATGCACCTGTGGGTGCAGAAAGCGATGGGACAGCCAAGGATGCTGCCCAAGGGGTTTCTGCCCTTGCATGGAATCCTTGGGGAGACTGAAGGATCAAATTCCACCTCCAAGRGCTGGTACAGACACCCTGTGTTCGTGTACAGGAAGATGTTTGTCCCATGCTCCAGCCATCTGAAMGAGATTAAAGGTTGTTAAAAGCAATGTACTCTTGCATTTGCACAGCGATATTCTCCTCTTGCCCAGCCAACTGACAGAAGCTTGATTTTGGCACTGTTCTTCCTAAACCAAGGATATTTTGGCAGTTACCAAAGCCTAGCTCATCTTTGTGGTTCTGAGGGAGCAAAATGAAGCTCTGTTCCTCTCATATTTAACAAATCCTTCAGCTGTCCTTAAAAAAAAAAGTTTAGTAGCTGGGGTCAGATGTCTGATTCCTCTTCAATTCCATAAGTTATTATATTCACTATTTGTAGGATTCAACCTCTAACAAATATCCCCTGCATCTTATTTAACATGAGTATTTTTTTTATTGATTGTGGCAGCCATAACAATAAAATTTACGTGATAGTTGGATTTCAGTAACACAAGCTCAAGCTCACATTCTCAGCTGTTTTCCTGTAATGCAGAGAAAATACCTTACCCTCTTGCTTCGTAGAGAGAAAGGATTTTGCAGTTGGCATGATTTTGGGAGCCTTTGTTGGACGGTAAACTGATCCTGGTTTTCTAAGACACTCACATTCCTTTTGTCTATTGCTGGATGTGAGAAGGAGGACTGTAATATTTCTGTACAGCATTACAATTTTACTGCATCTTACACTCGGWCTGACATCAATTGTTTTAAGAAGGTATTGCCATGTACTGAGAACAAACATGCAAAACCTTATAATTTCTATTAAAAGCTTTAGTTCATCAAGGAATATAGTTTCATGGCTAATTTCATTTGCATCATATGCTTGATCCTTCATGAATCCTTTAGCAGTTCCAGCAGGTTAGATATTATATCTGTAATCAAACCTTTTTTAGCCCTGGGACTTGCAGAAATTGATAGATGTGTGTGGTCAGAAGCAAAGTGTCCACTGTTCAATGAAGCACTGAGTAACTTCATGCTTCTGATTCCTGGTGCAGAAGACTAGAGGTTGTGATAAAAAGAAGAAAGAGATAATCCCTAGGACATGCAGTAATCATGACATTTTTTCTAACATATTTTTATTTATTCTTTTAGATATCTCTAAACAAAAGGGCAATTTCTGTATTTTTTTTTTCCCAGAGAAAAGATCACAGCAGAACCGATTATTCCTTCCCAGGAAGGAGAGGAAAGGTTTGGTTCCATTTCATGTGGAAGGGCTGGAAAGAGGAAGGTGTTAATGCTGGCCAGAGGGGGATGCAGCTATTCACCAGAGTTTTCCTTCTCACASAGCCCCGTTTTGTAGGACATTGAGGGTTTGGGATCTGGACCCCTCAATAAACCATGGGGTGACATGGGCAGTGTGTGTGTGCTCGGTGCAGGGCAGGGAGCGCTCCCGGCGGCTCYGCGCTGATAAAACAGCGCTGATAAAACTGATAATAGCACCGCTAAAACACCGCTTATCTAATCCCTGCCGAGGAMGGTCCGAGCAGATGGCAGCGCCTCTGAGCTGCCTTTCTGGGGGAGGTGGTGGTAGGAAACCAAACCAATAAACGCCGCTGCGAGAAACTGCTGAGTCAAGACTGGGGAAATCACGTGAAAAGCCAAAAAAAGAAAGCTKGCTGGGGAGGTGAAGAGATCAGAGAGCAGGTTGCAGCAGAGAGCTGCGAAACTTCCTGTAAAGCCGCTGGTGTTGTGACACAGCTGGAAAAACACAATCCCAGCGCAGGCGGCCGGAGCGGAGGCGCAGGAGTTTCGTCACAGCGTGTTCTACAAACACAGCTCTCCCAGGGAATCGTGGGCTGCAGGCTCGGGGGGAAAGCGAGGCAGGAGCCGGGCCCTGAGCCGCTGCTGGGGCAGCAGCTGTCCCTTTGCTGTCCCTTTGCTGTCCC
>NW_026623288.1:755087-787265 GCF_030028575.1 Malurus melanocephalus
GGTGCCGGTGGTGCTCAGAAACATTTCCAGCTGCTGCTGGATGTGACGGGATGTGTGCTATGGCACTCAGCAGCTGGCTTAACATGTGGCAGCAGATGAGATTTATGCATTTTGGGAGCCAGGCCGAGCTGCTTCTAGATGTMGCTCTGTTTAACGTGAAGAAAAGGACTTGTTTGATTGACAACATGTTCTTTGGGCTTGTTACAGCAAAGTAGAGAAGTGTCAATACTCTCGCTTTTGGGGTTTGATCGACATACAGTGCTAACTTGCTGGAGATACATCTGTCAGCTTTAGAGCAGAAATCATTGTGTGAAAATGGCTCTGCACAGGAGGCACCTCCCACTTCAGCTCTAATGAAAGAAGTGTTGGCYGTAACATTTTCTGAGAGATTTCAGCAGGAAAGGAAGTTACATCTAAAATGCAGAGCTGGGAGGGAGACTGGATTCTATGCCGTCATTTTCATAACTGGATATTTTAACTGCAGGACTTCACTGCTACAGGATCCCTTGTGACCCAGAATAACATTGCACTCTTTTACAGAGAACATAATGATATCTGTAGTTAGTCTATAGTTTCCAGCTGTGACAGAGATCAAAAACCAGGTCTGGCAAATCCCAGGCTAATGCCTGTTCACTGCATTGTCCTGAAACAGAGCTCTCTGGGGGAATGATCTCCCTCCAGTCTGAGGTTGTGTGCCTGTTTCATGTTTTTGGAGCCAGGATTTGAAGCAGCAGCTGCTGCAGGAATAAAAAGGGAGAAACTGAAGCGATACACACACGATGCCAGCTCTGCAAGTGACAAAATCACAGCTTTGTGGTTGCAGAACCAGTTCTGACCGAGTCACCATTCACAGCCTACAAACAAGCTTTACCTGCGCAGTGACAAGGTTTCAGCTCACCTCTGCAGAGGCTGTGTTTTGTAATCCTTGATCCCCTCTCATGCCTGAAAGCTGCATCTTCTCCCCAGCACACACGTGGGCCTGKGCAGTGCCCAGCCTTCACTGGAAATTGGTAGAGCAGCTTTGCCTTGAGCCTCAAACTAACCCCAGTTGAAGGAGTTTGTGGATGTAATTAAGGGCCTGCTTTTGACTAAGGTTTTGGCCATGGTTACAAATTGTTCTCAGCTATACTCAAGCTTCAAAGACTACACAAAGGTAAAACAGAACAGGCACAGTGATAATTTCAYGGGAGGCTCGGTCCAGAAAGCGAAAACACAGCTATATATTAAATGAACATCTTGCTAATAATCCAGCACTGATAGTTCACACTGTGTTAAAACTACTTATTCCAAATAGGAACAAGAAATCTATTACRTATCATTTCAAATGCAGTTTACTTGCATGTTAGCCCCTCTCTGCAAAGTCACAGTGACCCAGCTTTGCAAAGAAGCATAGGAGTCCTTGAGCCCTGCAATGGCCTGGGCAGTGACCCTCTGCATTCCTTAATTGCATAACACATCTAAATGTTGGATCTACTGGAAAAGCAACTTCCTTGTTAGTGCAAATGTCATTAGAAGGAACAGCTTCCATAGACTTATTTTTTTGAAAAAGAATTTCATAGCAATTTATGATTACTCAGGAATTTTAACACAGAAGTACCTAGTGGCTTCCCTGATTTCCTCCAGCCTTAAAATACAAGTGTTGCAAGTTGACAAACAACTGATTGTTTTAAGGACTAAGATAAAGAACTATCACCAGCTATAGAGATTAGGTTTAACTGTACTCTGTCTGAATAGTCACCTTTAGCACTACTGGCTCAGTATTAGCAGCTGAAGTAGTCAAAGCCTTAGGCTGCAAGAGCTGACCAAACTGTTGATCTAACAAAYATAAAACAATGCTGGCTACAAAAGAACTCCTGGAATTCAGCAGATACAAGCAGAAGGGAGATGATAAGGATCAAGGAGACAATTCCAAGAGAAAAAGTAATTATCAGAAGGTGGCCAGCCCWGCAACAGTGGAATCCTGCAAGAAATCAAGAGACCACCAACCAGAATTTAGTGATTGACTTGGATCAGGTGATAGGGGTGTAACTGAGAGGTGTGAACTGGGGTAGGGGTCTCTCTCCAGAGGCGCCAATTCGAGCTGTAACCAGAGAACAGAATCAAAGAATCAAACAAAAGACTGATTGGAAACAGTCACTTGGACTTGGCATTCTTGGTGGGGTCCAAGGCTTGGACTCTGTTCMTGTGGCTGGCCTGTGTAAATCTGTAGCAATCAATACAAATTTAGTATTTGTTGGATTGGAACCACTTTTCCTCAGCTTAAGAAAAGTTTATCTGCAGTGCTGCAATGTCCTACTGATCTTAGAAAATTCACTTTCGAAGTTACTTTTTTTGGTTTCATTTATGTTCTAATGCTAATTTCCCATAAGCAGCAGCAAGACAAGCTATGACTCATTTGAAAGGTGACCTTGTATGAGAAACAATTACTTAACCAGAAGAAAAACCTGCTCCTTTGTAGGTTAACCAACGTCCATTGTTTCTCTTCCCAGTTCACTCCATGTATTGCATGACACCCTTTGCACAAAGTCCAATGTCTGAACCACTCCAGTAAGTTTTGAGGTGTTCAYTGCCTAAATGGCACAGAATGTCCACAGGCCCTGGCCTCTTTAAGGGGGAGAAAAAAAGGCAAATCCAAAGTTACCATCTTAAATTTGATTGGTCATCYGTTTTTCTCCATCAGGAGAAAGTACAGTAGCATATATCGCACTTCACACAGGAAAAGGAATGAAAGAATTTACTGTTCTGCTTTTTTTTTTCTTCTCAGAAAAACAGATGATCTATCAATCTCCAAACAGTCATCTGTTTCTGTAGGATTTTTTTTTTTTTTTTGGTGACGAATGTAGGAAATACTCTCTTTAAGGAGAAAGCATTGGTGGAAAAAGCATCCCATGCATTTAGGTGCCTCCAAGCTGTAAGACAGGAAGGAAGCACCTGAGCAGGATTCAAGGCAAATGCTCCCCACATCTGTCTAAGCCCACCTGCCCCAGGATTGTTGTGTGGTTCTGTCCGTGCAGGGTCAGCCCTCCTGCAGCCATGCCAGCCTTCCACAGAGCAGCTCACAGGAGCAGCACCTGCTCTGCTGCAGCTATCCTGGATCCAGAACTCACTAAGGAAATTCAAAACACTCCATCTCCCCCCTCCACCAAGCCCTCAGTGCTCCTGTGCTGGGAAAGGCCGGGCTGGACACAGTCCTTCTGCTCAGATTTAATCCAGTGGTTCAGGGAGGCTGAAGAAGAAAAATCCAGATGTGGCCAGCTGGTCATTCTTAGCAAGAGAAGAAAATTCCCTGTCCAGCTCTTTCATACTTCAATAATCATTCYAGAACCATTAAAACAAAATGATAAWCAGGGAGACAAGGAACAGTCAWACAGCAGAGGTGCTTGCTGTAGCAGCAACAAGCCACCACCTCTGGAATTTTTGTAGTTCTGCACCTGTACACATTCTAATCCCAATTCAGAGTCTGTGAGGATGCTTATTTCCTTCCCCTCCAAGAACCATTGAAGACTTAGCAAAAACTCAAAATAATAACAATTCAGGAATGGAAGCCACTTAGAAAACTCAAGGGATTTTAATGACTGAATGAATAAGGAATAAGGAACTACTTATTATATTTAAGTAGCAAACAAGTATTTTGCTATCAAAGCACAAGCTAAAGAATTTAAAGAAGCCATAAACATTAGTAAGCCCAACATACAGAACTTGGAGTAAGAAGGCATTTTACACACAAGAGTTTATCAACACAAAACTGTTTAATATTTATTAAATGACACAAAATACCTAGATAACAGACTCACTCTCTGAAAGGACATGTATTTACATTATTTACCAACTTAAGAAAGACTCTCTGTACCCATATCAGACTTATGAAACATAAAAAAGGTTTTGCTGCTTTTTGCATCGAAGGATGCAACGGTGATACATGCCCTGTTTGCAAGTCTGCATAAACTATAAGTTTTTGATGCAGTGAAAAAGCACAATTTTGTATTCTGGTAGCTGAGGGAAGAGGCTTTGAAAAGTAACAGGGTTAGTTTTTCCCCCCACTCCAGACACACTCTCAAGACTGTTATACAAAAAGTATATTACATTTTTGAATGCTGCTGTACTCTTACAATTTTAGTGTAACATTTCAAAGAAAATGTTCTTCCTACTATATGAGAGCACTAAAAAAAAAGTGGTAATTGAACATTTTTTTAGATGCACTTTTTTTTTTTTGTTTTAAAAGAAAGCATTAGGGCAAATGATATGTCTATGAAAAAATGAAAAGCTGACCAAAAAAGAAAAGCTGAGACCAAAATATGAAGAACAGCTAAAGCAACTTAACAATTTGCTAGGGTTTGTTTTTTTTTTTTTATTAACTATTTACTTTGGCACCTTTGTGTAAACTATAGAACAAAACAACGTTTACAACACATTTGCAATTACAGCATTTAAACAAAATGGTCACTTTTGAAACCAGCCAAGACAAAAAAATAGTCCATTTATGGGTATAAAGATTAAAAAACCTAAAATATATATTTCTAAGAATAAACTGCAATTTCTTATGAACAAGGTGCTATAAACTGCATGCAAGAGTCAAGATTAAAAATGTGTGGCCAAACAGACAAGCTGTGTTCTAGCCAGATGAGTTGTGGTCCAAGCCCACTTCAGTTTTTTCTTACAGAGATATATATGGCTCAATAGGCAGGCACATGATCCCAGCAAGAATCTGCGGAGTTGTACAACGACAAATCTTGGCTGCAGCTTTGTCATTAACCAGGAATGAGCGAGACCTTAGCAGAAGAGATGAACAAGTTCTTGGGGAAAACCCATGAAGCTACAAGGAGAAACCTTCTCCCCTCCCCTCGCTTACCCCTCTCCCGGCCTAGCCAGGGTTCTCAAAGTCCATTCTTTGGGTTGCTTTAACTGGATTGCGCTTAGGGTCTGCCTCGGATCGTGAGTTCTGATGAGATTTGAGGACATTTTCTGCATAATATGTTCTGCATTTAAGTTACTGAAATAGATGGGATAAAAATGAAAGAAACCTACAGACCTCTGCAGTTTGTTTGACTGAATGTGACACTTGTGCAATGCGGGAGGGTTTTACCACAACAGGTATTCACACATGTGGTGGTGTTAGATTTGTATGCTACAACAGACTGAATGGAACCTGCTCAATACATCAGCTCCTGTCTCCCAAAGAGTTAAGTCTTATGCTTCTTCTCCAATTCTCTTTAAAAGGAATCTTTTATTGGCTGAAGATACAAAACACATACAAGAAAAAGGAACATTGAATGCAAAACACAGTTTTGTTTCTTTTTTTTATGGTGGGGAGCATTCTTTCCTCCCCAGCGGATCTGTATTGGAACTAACACTTGAAGAGTTGCAGGAGCAGTCTTCAAATTTCACACCACGTAACTCTACTGTCAGTATGTGTCTCACTGAGGCAGGGGTGGTCCTGGATGTCTACCAGTGGTTATGCTGCCATAGTGTCAAGGGACAAAGCAGATTTTCTGCAGATCACAAAGAGCTGTATGACAGTTGAGGGTGATTGCAAATAATTTAGCAAGAGAAAAAAACSCCATATTTGCTTCATCTGTCAGCTGAGGACTGCATATAAAAGAGCTTGAGAGAAAACACATTTGGAGAATATATGGAATTAAACAGTAGATTAAAAAAAAAGCACTAAGGATGGGATGTGTCAGATAGAAAACGCACACACACTCTCACACATGCGCACCCCTGAATGTGGGATCACAGTGATAGAAGTTATAGGTCATAGAGAGCTAAGTTACACTGCCATTAAACAAAAGTAACAYCTTGCTTTCAAGAGATATCTGGTATTCCCCAGGACTATCAGTGCCTGAAAGAGGATGAGGTTTTTCATTGTGCTCTGCAAYACAGCTGATCATAGGTCTAAAGCCTGGCTGGGTAAGGAAGAACTGGTACGTGGAGGAGTTCCTTTTCTGCTGACACCTTTTTTCCACATATTCCTGGCACATGCTGCTATAAGCATTAAAAAATGTATTTTGTTGAAACAAAGCTCTACATTCAAGTGACTTACTCTCCCATGTCTTATAAAGATGCAAAGAATGCTCTCTGGTCATCTAAGAAAATATATTTTAGATGCCTTGTAGCAATACTTAACTTACTATATGAGAGGTAGGCTTCTGGGTTCTAGGAGGCCTGCTAGGCTCTAGGGCTGAGTTCTTAAAGCTTTAAGTTAAAGCAATCCAAAGCAGGGCAGTCTTAGAGCCGCCCTGTCTAAACCTTGAGGTTAGTTCAAGTTTAGAATGTTGCAAAGCAAAACAAGTATTAAAATCCATTTGCAATTTTTGTTCTTACAGCTTTACCACAGTAACAGTGTGGCTTTTCATCTGTAAATAGGTTCTCTTTATTCTAGAGTATTGCTGCCAAGAGGTGAAGGCCTCCTACCCATAACTAGTAAAAACTGTCACTTCTTCCATTATGGCTGTTTTATGTTTAAAATTCCCAAAGGTGAACACCAAGTCTCACAGGCAAGCCATATAAATCTAATCTGAACTTGTTTTGTTGTAGCAGTTATTTAAGAATGGTGTTTGTATATACAGTATATATGCCCACACTGCAAACTTTATACATTGTTTTATATTGGTACCATTTTGTCTTAATTGCAACCAAGAATAATTTCCATCAGATCACCAAGAAGCATAGCTTGGCTTATTCCCCATTTTCCCTCCTCCAAMGAGAAAAAATTCCAAGTGTGGGCATCAACCAAACCAATGGTATGTATAACTGAAACGCATTCTGTACAGTAAATTAAAAGTTTGCATGCAGTTTAAGCATTTTAAAGGCTATTTTCTTATATTAATTAACCTTCTGTTTCCATTTAAAGATGTGAAAGATATCTGTCATATATCAAGGGACTCCTCTTCAGACCCAGAGACAAATGGAATCACAAAGACCAGGTACTTTCTTTCAGCTTTCTGCACATCTTACTAAATAACATGCAAAGAGTTCAACAGCATTCTTCTTAAAATGTAAATAGTACTCTTTAAATGGGCATGTTAACCACTGAAAGAAGTCCACTCTACTATACTTTTCCATTACACTGCTTTCATTCAATCATCGGTAGTATAAAAAGTCAATTAACAGGATCAACAGGCTAGTTTATCCACTGGCAACTGTGTAGGACAC
Organism: Malurus melanocephalus; assembly: GCF_030028575.1. Taxonomy (NCBI): domain Eukaryota; kingdom Metazoa; phylum Chordata; class Aves; order Passeriformes; family Maluridae; genus Malurus; species Malurus melanocephalus. The sequence goes on from NW_026623288.1 coordinate 762,240, forward strand.
CAAGTGTGCAGTAAAACAAAGGCCAACATATGTTTATGCAATATAGTTGTACTGATTTGGATTTTCTTTATCTCTTTCCATGTAGTCYCTGTCAATTAAGGATTCTATTCTCTTCTTAAGGTCAGCAGGCTGTAAAATAAAACACATGTCAGCATTATTACTTTGCAGWCAATGYTTCTTGGTTCTTTCTTTCTACTTGAGCCAAGTATTTATACTGTTTAAGTTGACTGARGAAACAGAAATCACAGCTAAAAAAATCCTTTAAAGTATCAGAGCTTCTAAAGTCTGCAATGTGTAACTACTGGAAGAGAAAGTTACAAAATTAGCTCATCACCTGCAGCTAAACAGACTTTTTACAGAAAGGAAAGATATTTGCTGCTGTTTGAACTGAACTCTAAAGTACTGCAGTTTGTGCATCATGTACCRAAGTGTTTCTATTTCTGACTTTTGGCCAGTAAAAGATGGTCCAAGTTTCATTTCCTCTTGAAGCAAATATGTTTTGCAACAGTTTGGGTGCCCTGTGATTTTGAAAGGTGAAGAACTTTAAAAAAAAATGCCTCATGATAAAGCATGAGGAACATTACTTAAATCATCTGCTATAATCCTACAAAACCCAACTGCAGTTTATGCAATACTTACAAGACTGCAGGAGCTCAACATGGTAATAAAATGGAATAAGATAGGAGGACCTTTTACTTTACATTTCCATTGATAGAAAGAACTGTATATTTGAATTCCAACAATGCACCATTGTCTGTTTGAAAACCCATTTCCATTTCTACACAATAAGCCAGTCACTTTATATCGCAGCTGTGGGCTACTTCTGCTTTGAGACATTCACCTGTATTTTTTTCATTCCTATATATGTGTTTATATATTAACCGGTATAATCTGTCKAAACCACTGTACATAAAAAGTATCAACCAAGTTAAGAATGTAATGCAGAACTGGTTTTGAGATCTGAAGCATTTTCTCCTTGTGCCCAAGAATGCCTTGCCAGAACACTGCAGAGGAACAGCAGCATATGAGGAGAGCCAGGTGCTTCCTTGATGCTAACAAACACCAGGGCTGAAATCCTTTGGAAATATGTTTCAGTAGCAACTGGCACTTCAAAAATTCCTGAAAGTGACTATTTGCCCTTTCCAATACTAAAAAGATGCATATTTCAGACAGAAGCACCATTTAACTGAGGGCATGCCAGGGAAGATAAAAAGATCTAATAAAGTTTTCAAAGTAGAAAAATCAGTATTTCACCTTGACTGGGAATTTCAGCTGGTTGTAGACCTCTGACACGAGCAGGTTGTGACTCAGCGTCTTGCGCATCTTCATGATCCGCACAATGGCGGCATCAATCTGGTACTGCCGGTCCTGGAACACTCTCTCTGTAGTGCTTGCCTGTTCCTCCACCTGAAGGATCCATTCAGAAAAGTTTTAATGAGACTACCAGCACTGTCAAAACAATTCTTTCTATCTCTAAGACAATTCTCAGTGTAAGACAGTGAAATGCCTGTTGTCAAATATGYGACATAAAGCCTTTACAAATACAAAGACTGATTGTCTATTAAAAAACCCACTTGTACAAGGAATTAAAATCTTTTGCAAAGGTTTTACATTGGATGGCTGTCACAGAAACAAGTCCATCCACAGTGAACTTTCCATTTTCACAAACAGTCAGTTAAGCTCCACAGAAAGATAAAGGACAAGAAGAGCATTCCCTAATTGGAACTTCTCTTAACCTTACTTAGAGACATCCAGCATCACTGCTGTCTTAGTACAGAGGMACACAAATCACCACTGTATGTGCTGTCATCCAAATTACATGTGTAACTTTGACAGAAATACCAGTATGTATGTGATAACCAGGAGGAAAAGAGCTTGTAAATGGGCAGGCAACAAGGTTCTTAACCCAAGGATCGAAACCCAAGAGGATTAAAAAAAATATACCGTTTCTTTCATCTGAATTTGGTTGATTTTTATCCTGAAGAGTTTATGTCTGAAATCATCATTACATGTGAATTTATCACCATCTTCCACATCTTTGCCTTTGGGGCTTTTAGTCAGTACTCTGGCTTTGCCACAAGCCAGAGATTGAAGTGTCCTTCTCAGCTCTCCATCCTCTAAAGCAGAAACAAGTTGTTTAGGTTTTTTTTTAGTAAGAACACTTGGAAGTACTCGGTTGTTTTTAATACCAACCTATCCCAGTGGCTTGTTTTATCTCCTCTAAACTGAACTCCTCTCCTTCATTAAACATAAGCAGCACCAGTGTCTGGAACAAGGAGACCTGAAGTTCTTTTTTGCCCTGTCACAAAGGAAATAAACAGATATCACCTGGCTGGTTTTTKGGAGGATGGAGGGGAAGAGATAAGGGGAGCATGAGAAATATGTCAGTTTTGCATGCCAATTATTTAAAAAAGAGGATGTTATTCTATTTTATAGAAGTTACTGGTCACCTGTGTTTACTATGCAATGCAGCACCAGCTTGAGGCCACAAGGCTGGACTTCTCTATCCAGTGACAAAACTCACCCAAGCTATTCATCAGATTACTTCAGACAAATCTCAAAGCACTGAGTCCTTAAAATTACAATTTGAAGGACCTTTAACTCAAAGTCTTACACAAACACTAGCTTAAGGAACATAGTATAATGAACACAGTATAACAAACTATAGAATCCTTGAAACAATCAAGTTTCATAATACTTGATTTACCATTAACATTTTTCTGAAAAATAGAAGTGGTAAACACTCCTACTTAATGAGGAAATTTTTGTGTCCATGAAGAAARGCTGAAGGGGAATAATTGGAAACCCTTTAAAAACAGCTGTGTTTCTCTACTATCCAGAATTTGTGTTTATTTCAGTAATGAAAAGCTTACTGTAAAGATACTTAATGCAGTAAGATGAAGGAAGGCCATCAAAGAAACAGGGCCCCTTTTTTTTTCTCCCCACTATGAAACAAGGGTCATTTTTAATCTGGAGCTAAACCCACTGGATATGCTCCCCATCAGGCTTTTCTTTCCCCACCAATACAGAAACTGGGTGCATGTTCCTAGACCTTAACAGATCTGTTTCAAAAACTACCAACTCTGTAAATGATAGCAAGAGGTAAAAATTGAAAAAAACTGTAGAGTTTTCCAGCATGGCACAAAAAAGCTTCCCCATATATCCCTAAGGTACAAGCCAGACTTGGAATCAACAAAGTAACACGAGTAAGAGAAACAATAGACTCACCTCTTTAAATTCTGCTTTTAGTACACAGTGTCCTAGTGTTGACTGCCATTGAAGTTTCCTACCACTGTGTTTTCCTAAATAAAAGGTCTTGAAAATCTCCTGCAGTTTTACCATCTAAAGAAAGAAAAATCCCAAAACACTAAAACACCATTTCTACTTTAAAAGCATCCTTCCCTCCTCCACAATTAATTAAGCTTTAAATCAAGGCTTAGAATAATGAAAGGAAATACAAGAAAACAAATTTCATTTTAAAAAGACAGTTCYGCATTTCTTTCCTTGTGCATATTTCAAACCAAGTGTCAGTGGATCCCAAGATGCAATTCTGACAGGCCAATACTTGTATAACCCCTGATGTTCATTACCTCTGGGGGCAGGTGGACCTCCATAGGCACGTAGGTTGGCCAATAACCCATAGTCAGAATATTCACTGTTAGTTCAATGTTGCCAGGGACATTCTGATTTTGCATATACTGCAAAGAGAAACAAAATAAATTGAAATAGAGYTATGTTTAATAAACATATCTCAGGTAGAACTGAAAAGTTAGGACACGCATTGCATGAGCAGAAAAGACAAGTGACCTCATGATGTGTTTGCCATAGAAATTGCAAGTTACATACAAGAAAATTAAGATAAGAAAAAGCACTTTTCTAAAATTCTAAAGGTACTGCCATACAGGAAGAAAACAGCAAAAGTAGTGTTTTAGCAGACTGAGGTGAAGATCTAATTATGTGTGAATGAAGGAAAGAATGAGTTGTTTTAATCAAAATATTACAGAATCACCAGAACTAAATATGCAAAAGCTTCCAAGGCATCAGAATATAAGGGTGTTAAAAATGTTCCAGAGCTGGTGTTACAATATTGTGTAAGTTTGCAATTCTCTTATCACTGCAGGTGATGTCCTGTTWGAAGAAGCTTATCTCAGGTTTTTTGCTGTATTGCCCAGGAAACCCCTCAATGAATTAAGCAAAATTTTCAAAAGCACAGACAACAGGCTTTCCCTCAGTACCTGTTTGAATTGTATCATTATATCTTTTGAAAGCTCCATATCTTTAAACATTCCTTCAAGTTTGCTGGTGAAAGCAGCTCCACATTCTATGAAAGAGAAAATGTAAAAATTAGAAATGAATCCTGTTTACTTTTAACAACACAGTTATTCTAAATATTTATCAGAAAATATTTTTAAGCAAGATAACCTATTTCAGCACATTTTCTTACATAAAGACCTGGATTCTAATTAAGGTAGAGAATAAGGTTATAAACAAGAAACAGGAAAATGTTTTAATGGGGAAACTATTTTGCAAGCCAGTTRTTTTTCCATGTGGATCTGACTGTTCCTCCTTGGACTATGGTGACCACTGGTCACTCAGATGGCCATTCTAATCCCTATCAGCTGCCTTASAAACTGTCTGCTGATGGTAGAACAAGATGAAAAAATCTTAATTGTACCAGTCAAGGGCTCCATCCAATGAAACAATGAAGACCAGACTAGAGAACCACTAGCTGGAAGTGAGTAACAATTAAAGCCATCCCTATGTTCTCTGAGCACATCACTGATTTACTCAGCAGGGAACCTCAATTCTATCCCACAGGCCAAGATACACTTTGCACTTCAGGCTCCTGGGGTTTGGCTTTTCCTGTTATAATTACAAAACTAAMAGCAAATGAATCTCCTCAAAACCCACCAGTCATTCAAGACTTGCACAGGAGGCTTTTGCTCTCATGGAAAGAGGAAATACCAACAGAGCKTTTGGGAAGGCCTTTTAAAAGAACTACTTTTAAAAGAAAGCTGATAGAAATGATAGATATTTACCATGTTTGAGTTTGGAAAGCATAGATTTTTCAGCATCTACTGATGCACTCTTCCCAACTAATAGTCTCTTTGCTAGATCTTTTTTATAAAAGGCCTCAAAGACATCTTTTCCTGTAAGAGATGAGATTTGAAAGTGATCACAATCACTGTTGGTTTAAAACAAACATTACCTACAAGAGGTTCAATTCAAACCTMAGGAAAGCAAAAAGAGCCTTCATATGAAGTTTTCCACAGGTTCTGTTATTTGAGATTTGACAGGCAAAGTAGTTAAGCATCACTACACCAAAACCACATCCACCAAGAATGAACACCTGAAAATGCAGACAGACTGCAAAAATAATTTCAAGGTACCTTTTTGTTACTCGTTAACCAACTGCATCCCCACAAAGAAAACCCAAATACTTACCATATATGAATCTAAATATGATCATAATTTTATCCAGCATTTTTTCAAGTTCTTCATCAGTAGCTTCTTTGTTGCCTGCACGAAGCTTTGAGTCTACATATTTAGCTAAAAGAGTGTTGGAGAATAAAGTTCAGCACATGCTTAATGTCACAATGAAACAAAAATTTCTAAATCTAATATTATGAAATCTTGAAAATAGAAAGAATCCTGAAATCACTTTCTATCAGCTTCATTATAGTTAACTTGATACATTTTCATAGAGGCTATAAAGTTATGATGAAAACATTATAGCATAGTATCTTTTTACAGATAAGCAATTACAGCATCTTAACTTAATTTGCACACAATGTTAAAATAATTTTGCCTAAACAAAAAGTATCTTGGTTTATCTTATCATCTCAAAGTAAAGAGTCACTGACTGACRTATCAGTAATAGAAGCAAAAAGATCATAAGAAAAATATGCAAACCAATATTTAAATGTGTTGACTATACTGCTGAATATCTCTAGCAGATTACTAGTTTGTTTTAATTTCTAGTTTCAATCAAACTAGATTGTTTTAATTTCAAATGGTCTGGTAAGCACATTACAGTTAGGGAATTAATACAAAAAAAAAGAGGGCAGAAAGCATCACTCCACAAGCCTAACAGCATAACCAATTRCAGAGCAGGTATTATTCACTGTGTGGGGAAATGATTCCGTAGTGCAGAGCACAGGCTTGTAATGCACAAATCTGTAAATAATGTTCTTTGCAAACCAGAGAGTGCCCCAACACCATGAGAGGTTCAGTGCATCCTCAGCTCTCTCTGCTTTTACATATTAAACCACAGATATCTCTGTAAAGCCCCTAAAAGCTCTGCACACACGTGCTGGTGACACAGTTATGTAAGCTTCTGAAAAAATCTAATTATTAGCAGTATTCTCACACCTGGACACCAGCCAACTACTGGAATGCCCAAATTCTGCACTGCCTGGCCAGTGAAGTGATGAACAGTTTGCTTKTAATGTTTGATGCTACCCTCCCAAACAATTCCCTTGCACCAGATGGTACAGGAAATCCCCAGTTTGATTTGCACTGTGCATGTATTAACACACAATTCCAGCATATCCCATCTGCAAGTGCACCAGCAACTCAGCACCCAAAWTCTCACAGGGAATATACTGAAGAAAAATACCTATGAGTTCAGCTGGCTTATTTGGTCTTTTGTTAATGAATGTTTCAAAGGCTTCTTTCATGGCATTTACAAACTTCTCATTCTTGAGAAAGCAAACATCAATAATATGGTCAACTTTGTCTTTAAAATCAAGGAGTTCTTGGACCATGGTTTTGTCCTTTTCTGGATTAATTACTATGGTGCTACCAAATGCCTGCAAAATAAAACAGATCTTTCAATTAGTCTGAATTATTAATTTAAATGACAATACTTCTAAAACCTTAATTACTTTTRTAATAAATTGTTTCTGGTACTCATATTAGTTCCACTAACACAACAAAAGGAAGAGTATTATCAAGTTTTTATTATATAATCATGCCTAGGCCTTGTATATTGATTCAAACCCAACTGACGAAAAAGTGAACAGATTCAGAATTTCTGTCTAAATAAAGTTTTGCATGATAAAATTAACACACCCTTTTTAATCAGATATATCCTCAGGTTTTACACAGGTAATGCTCCCACTATACTCCGTTTTACTGAACAGTACTCCTGTGCCATTACAAAGCCTTCCTTCACAACAACCATATTTTCTGTGACATTTTCACTCAGAAATAAGATGAATCATCTTAACTGATATTCAAGTGCTCTTTGAACTTCAAGTGGTACAAGTGGTTAAACGATCACTGATTCKCACAGGAAATTTTATCAGGAAGAAGACAAACATTTTGCCATTACCAAAATAACTACTGAAGAAATATAGGTGTCCCCCAAACCTAACTATAAGCAAGATTATAAATTCCAAATTTATTTGAAGTTCAATAATTGAACTGAATGCTCAAAGTGTTTTTCAATAGGGCTTGAACACTTACTATACCTTTCCTGGGAYGTTTCAAAAGCTGTCTATTAAATACAGGTTTATAAGCAAATATCTTCAGTTTTTAGAAAAATTCAATAGTTTACAGAGATGACTCGAGTATCTATGTATAAACCCAACCGATGCAAGAGTGGTATCTGTTCCACATTTCTAGGAACAGTACCTTTATGTATTCAATCCAGTGCTGCAAGAGAACTTGTACTCCACCTCTCACACGACTGAACAACTGATACAGAAGAGACAAGTCTTGAATTCGGTTTTCATCGAGAAGGTGATTTAAACCTGCAAATGTGAGAATTTCAATAGAACTTAAAACCAGAGTAACCCAAAGAAAGCACAACTTATTATTACAGTAGGAGACCTCTTCAAATCAAGTATTTTGTATACAACCATTAGTGGTGGTTTTTTGTTTTTTTAAGTTACCTAATTAAACAGCAAAACACAAAATGGCTGCCTAAACTGGCCGAAACCTTAAAAATTTTCTTACTGCACTAGATTTTATTGCACYTAGGCYACATGTACTTAAAATAACAACTCTYATCACAAYACCTTTGCTTACTTCTGCTTTACTATTCCCTACAGATTTGACAAGTTTGYACTGTACTGAAGTATAGGAAGAGTTCCTTGGCAAGGCAGCTATGCGCCTCAACTCCAGCTGTAAAATAAATTTTACAGATGCTTGACAGCAAGCAGCTTCAAGAATTCTTCACCCTTCACTTTTTAACTTTCTGGAGAAGGTCTGATGCTCCACAGCAAGGTTCTAAGAAGTAGATGGGTAATGATCAATACACCCCTCAATGAAAAATTTGTTACAGATGTGCAGGAAGATGCTCACATATCTGTTCCATTCAGAATTTGGTTACTATGGACTTGACTRTTTTATTATACAACTCTTACTGCACCCATTTCTATTTCCAGATTATCTCTCAGATCAACAGAGGGGCACTTGACTCCACAGAGACAATTGTAGAACTGAAGCAATGTATTCCATAGCTCAAATTATACTACATTTTTAAAACAGCTTTGTATTAGCAGCAAGTACTCAGTATCTCCCTTTTCTGTTACAGCCATAATTCAAAGGSAACTCCTTTCTTTACCTCCAACTCTTCAAAATGCTACTTTACACACTGAACTTGAGTCCCCTATACTAGTTTTCCTTCTGCTTTGCTGTGTATCAGAAGACAGCATAGTGTCTCCTTATCTTCAACACAGAGAATGGTCAGTGCTATTTTGGGAACTGAGGAGCAAAGGGAGTTAAAGAATGCTGCAGCTTTGTCCTCCCCCAGCACCCAAATCCATCGCTTTCTTTCAGCACAGGAAGTGAAAGGCCCAAAGCAGTAATTAGAAACATTTCCATAAAGAAGAAAGATTACCTTTCTGAAGAATGGCTGTTAAATGTTCACCTAGAAGTTGCTTTTCTACAGTAGCAATTAGTGGCTTCCTATAGAAGAAATGTTTAGAATTACTTTTCCTTTTTCCATTACTGACAGTTTTAAATCCTTCTTTTGAGATTATGTTAATTACATTATCATTGGGAGTGCTCTAATTATCTGTGGCCAAGGACCTAAAATGATTCTACACATATTCATCCTTTTTCCTCTCCAGTAAACACTCTTTTTTTTCTGTTTGCTGACTGATGATTTTAATTCACACAATAAGYCTGTTGTTCATGACCTGTAGGCAGCTGGACAATGATTCCATCGTGAAGAAGTTAGGGAGAATTCATCAAATAATATGCCTAGTCCTGTGTTGTGGRAGGAGATTCATGTCTTGGGAGACAAACCAGGAAAAATAAAAACAGACCTCAAGTTAAGAGRTATTAAAACAAAAAAGGGAATTGGCCACTAATACTGGCATGGAAGAAGGAAGCCACTAAACAAGCTAAATGTTTTTAACAGCTGAGGGACGAAGGAAATCAAAACGTATGACAGTAGCAATGAAACACCTCTCTCTCAGAAAGGTTTTGGTATTAGTGACCTACATTTTCTCTCAGACACAACAGCTGTAGCTGTAGCTTTATGTTAGGTGACCTCCACTTGACTGTTTTTGAGGGAATCCTGCCTCTAAGTAGAAAAGACTGAAGAATGATATTATTCAATAATTTCCCAATTATTGAATATATATGCAAATATTTTCTGTAAATATTCAGAGGCTTTATCTTTAGAATTTTCTATGCTGAGTYTTATATTTTTCAGGTAGGACAACAGCTAATTAATTTCATTTCAGCAGGATAGAGACATTTGGGCTGGGAGTGGCAGCCTATTTTCCTTCAAGCAAATACTTAACAACATTTATGCCAAACTAACTAGTGACTTAGAAGAAAAGGCTATTAGCTGTGTGAGCCAAGACAGTGTTTCATTGTAAACATGGAACTGTGGGAAGTGAAAAGCATTTAACSGTCAGTCAATAACGGAAATAAATTGCAGCTACTTAAATGGCCCTCACCAGAAGAGGAGCCAAACAGCTCACAGCACYAGGCAAAGAGAGATTGCACTTACTGTGTGCTCTGATCTAAATAAGTGATTATTCTGTCTGCTTCTTCTTCCAAGCGCTTGTTGACATGGTGAAGATATTCTGGAACCTGAAAATGCCAGAGTGGTTTTGTATGTTTAAAAAAAAAAAGCAAACCAAAAAAAAACCAAGAAGGGAAAAAAGAGACAGTACTGGTCTGACAGCAGCAGCAGCTCCAGTTTTAAGCAGAAATCATTAACACTGTGACTGAACGCAATTGCACGTGCATTTCCTTTCTCAGAGTACTATAAAACAAAGGTCACATTATTGCCTTGAACACTGGCTAAGGCAGTAGAATATTTCCACTCCCCAACACATGCTTTGACATTAGGCACAACAAAYACTGTTAAACATTCAAAATACCTCTCGCTCCTGCATAAGCCTCTGTCCCTCTGCTGCATACAGGCGATTAGTCTCTTCCAAGAATCTATGTTCGAAWGAGTCCTGATAAATCTGGGGAAACAACATGACAGCAATCCAGGGTAAAGCATACTGAGTACTAAGAAAGAATTTGAGTATTTGGTGGTTTAAAGGTGAGACAAGTTCACTCACCTGCAAGTCAGAAAGCATGCTCAGAAGGCTTCGCAGTAAACTCCTATCAATAGCCTCTCCATTTCTTTCCCTCTCGATCAGCAGAAGAATACCATCAATAGTTTTGTTCTGAACCTTCTGATCACTGATTATATGAGTTCTGAACAATTCTAGCCCCATATCCCTAAAATGAAAACAAAGGCTGCTCAATAAATTTTTTAAGAATAAACCTCAGAGATCTGTATTATTTAAACATGATCTAGATCTAATAGAGGCCAATACCAGCATTCYTCCAATTCCTCATTCCTCTGCCTCCATATCATTCAAGATGAACAAATACATAAACACTAAAATAAACCATGACACTGCACCAACAGGAAGCTACAGATTTTAAACACCAATGCATAATACTTTTTCCTAAATAATCCTGTAACTTTTGCAACATCTTTATTTTTCAGTTGGTTGACAGGATGTTCGAACACCAGCCTTCACAAGAAACTTAACATATCACTCTAAGTTCAAGTTCCATGGTTATGTTGTTCTTGGACAATATTTCTTTTTGTCCACTACTTACTTATCTCTAATTCTTAGGCAGGGCTTAAATGAACTCATTGATGTGAAAGACAAGGATCTCTGCTTTGGCCATCCCAGTTAAAGCCATCCATGAATTTGAAACTATGGGTATGGTCACTCTTAGGCAAAGTCAGGCCCTCCATTAATCTCTCRCAAAATAATTCAGATGGTGGCAAAGGCATGGTAGGGCATATACTAATTATTGATAATACAGGGACAGAAGTAGAAGTTCAAAAGAGAGTAACCTGCCTTTATTTTAAGCAGCTCTTTCCTTCAAAGKACTTAGAAAACTTGAAATACTATGCATGCTAAAGGCAGTTATGGGGCACYCCAAACCCTTGCACTTCAGTTGTTGACCAGATCCTTTCCCTTAACTGTGCAAACTGGAGGCTGATAGCCAATTCACTGAGATTTGGAATCAGCCCTACTCTAGAACAATCCTATAATTTGTAGCAAATAAACTAAAAGTCTCCCTTTCCAACATGCAGGTATGCACTCACCATGTAATTTACATGTCACTATAAGGTTTATTTTAAAAAAATCCACCTGAAAATCAGCAAGATATAAGCAATAGTTGAAATGCACCCCCAAATAATTTTATTCTTTATGCCCTTACCAAATAGATGGCAGCATTGAATTCTGCAGTACGTAAGTTCGATCCAAGAACAAAAAGATACTCCTAATCATAATCTGTCACAAGAAGGAATAAAACAGCCACAATCATTTCATTCTTAAAACTGAAGAGAAACACCAATTACACTCAAAAACAACAACAACAAATCCCACCAATGGATTTCAGGCAGTGCTTTCTTAGACACTGCTGATTTATTTAACATCTTCTGCCAATCCCAAGGTGATCAATGTSACTCTTTGCATATTTCTGTGTTGCATTACAATTTGTGTGTAATGGAACAGCTGCTTTAAAAATAGGTATAAAGGAAAAAGGTTTGCATAAAACTGACAGTGAGGAGCTGAMTGTGTGTGTGTCCAAGATCAGACCCATATGCCACGAAAAACACTACAGACAAGTATTTTCAAGCCTTGGATTTCTAGCAAACTAGATACAGCTGTATACCATAAAGAAACCTTACACAAATTTAAGACATTTCAGAGGTTTGAAAATGAACAAAGTTAAGCAAAACAGGCTGAAAAAGCAACTGATTTTCTTTAAAAAGATAAACTTACCATTTGTCTGCAGTGATCTTGCCAACATTTGTCTATTTTCTTTAGAAAAAGAACACTATCCAATGAATCCATGAAGAAATCATTAAGAAAATCATCATTAATAAGTAGTGTTAGCAATGTAATGAACCAACTTTATTATATTTTTTAAAAGACTTTAACAGAGAGCACAACAAAGTTACCTGCTCTCAGAAACAACCAGTTAACTTCTTGCAACATATTTATTTTTATTTTTTATAATGAGAGTCCTTGGGTTAATAATGAGAAATCAAAATTATCTGGACAAATTAAAAAAACTCATCTAAATACTTCCAAATGTTTTGTTTAATCCCCCACCCTTGGGGAATGGAACAAACATACATATCCCCACATCTCAAAAATCAACAATACCTAATACATGAAAGAGCTCACCATTACACAGGCACTGTAATTTCAGCTCTTYAAAAGAGTTAACCTTATGAAACAAATTTTGTCCTTGAAATTTATCTCTTCTTCAGCTCACTGCATAGTTCTGGTACTAATAAATAYCCACTTAACAGGATCTCAACCTGATGCAACAGCAAACTTTTGAAAGGAAAACATTTTGCTCCTCAGAATCTGACATGTTGCCAGACCACCAGTGCTTTTCCAAAAAACTCCAACAACTACTTGTTGGAAGACACTTCAGTTTATCTAAGTTTGGCAAGTTCAATATAAAAAAATCCTGACATGATACAGCCAATAAAGGCTTTTTAAGCTTTCCTGCAAATTTAACATGAGCTTCTATAAGATGYCAAAGTTTTGTCCCAAATACCAGCGAAACTTTCTCTGAAACTTTCCAATTGTTACAGACAAAAAGAAATGAGTGGTGTTCTCCTAGGTGCMACAAAGAAATGGAAGCAAAACCAGATATGCAAAGCCTAGGAATTCAGGTTACCATGGTCTAATATCATGAATTGGTCAAAGAAMTCCATCACCATATTCTTGCAGGTAAAAGAATTTTGGCTTGTTAACAGCTAAAAAAGGATATTCTCTGAATTGGTGAATTTGTGCTTTAATGTGGTCTTCACAGATCTGCCTCAATTGTTTGTACAAATTTGCAGAGATCTTGTAGGAGCAGAGATTTTCAACAGCCTGAAGAGAAAGAGAAACAGATACTGAAAAATCTTGCCATATTCTTTTATGTGGTTTTACAAGAATGGGGGACATCCCCATCCCAAACAAGAATTCTGCTGCTCACAGATTTTAACGTAGGTAACTGTGACATGCAGAACACCAGAGACAGACATGGCACTGTAACAGCAACAGGAGACAAAGGCAGGCCATGCCCTGAACTGCTCACAGATTATCAATTCCAGCTGCAGGTTCGATCTCTCACACAGARCTGCAGGACTGACATCTCTAAGACYAAGGATGGTACTTTAAAATGTTCCATCAGCTTGCTGGGCTTCATACCTAAAGCAGCCACTTAAGGTCTTAATTTTATTAACTTTCATGCTCTCCAAATCACACTGATGAGTGAAAGAGAATTGCCAGCTTAATTTTTTTTTTGCAGTCCTGTTCTTGATTAAGCTTCCCTCATCCCCAAAAGTACATGTATGTATTTTATCTGTCTTATCTATCCATCCACCAACCCCATGCCTGAATAASTTTAATTATAATCCTGAATATTAATAAGCAAGAGTACATTACAGCTGTTTACAGTTAACAATCCATGATTTCCAGATCTCATCAAGTAGCAGAAGAATTATTGCTGTGCTCACAGTAAGAAGTGAAAAGAAATTTAATGGAGCCATGTCTTGGAGACTGATCAAGCACACAATAATTTGAAAGTCCATTAGTGGATCTCAAGATTTCCAAAACTCATACCCATTGCCCAGATTTTGAAAGMAATTGAACAACTTTAACTATTTGCAAGCTGGTGAAAGACACAGTAAGTGCTTATTCTGTAAAACACCTGCAGAAGCTAGAGRAGAGGCATTTATGATTTTCAATCAATGCTTCTTGCTATTACTGACTTACTGGAAAAGACTTCAGTTGCTAGTACAACCAACTCCTTGGGAAAAAAAAACTGGAAGGCAAAGTTTGTCCCCCAGCACCTGCAGACAACCATTGGAGGCTCTGCATAGCTTGGAAGTGCAGAGAGCAGATCTATGCCATTACACTGAAATTCCCCCAGAACAYTTCCCAACGGTCCAAATAGAAGCAGACTGCGAGCCGTCACCACTAAAAGCACAACAATAATCAAAACAGCTAAACAAGAGTTCCTTGGTTCAACCCAGGATATCAACAGGGATCATTCTGAGTGCAACTGCACTACATCTAACACTGGCTCTAGCACATAGAGGAGTTAAAAAAAAGCCAACCAAACACAAACCAAACCTCCATGAAAACCAAAACCCCACAGCAAAAGCAATCCACACAACAATAACTGCAAAACCCCCCAAACCTGCATGAGCTTCGTGTCATAAGTAAACAGGCATCACAAGAGAGTGAATGTGCCAATTAAGACTAAAATAGGTCTGAACGAAGACTATAAGGAAAGCCAGAATTATCACCCAAGTATACATATCTTAATATCTGGAAATAGCAACAGGTTTAACTCTTGGCCTAAACATTTGAAAAAAACACCAAATAAATATAACAAAGTGATAGGAAAATGTGTTCTGTAGTTCACTGTTCAGAGCAGGTTATAGGCACTGCTCAGCTCTGTTCTGCTATTGAACAACCAGGTTCAGGCAGCAAACCAGGAAATAACCTGATACTTGATTCAGAWGAACAAAGGGATGGAAAACATGGAGCTTGAAGAGCCTGATTAGAACTTCAGCTAGGGCAATCTTGCTAGGTTTCTCAATTTCTTCTACTTCAGAAAAGCCAACAGAGAGCTGGGAAGGTGACTCTTTTGGATGGAACTTGCCTGTCACCTGCAGAACCACCCTCTGGATTTGACCCACCACCCCAGGACACCAGTAGCTTCTTTCCTGAACTTCTGGTCACCTCATCCGAACTACCACTCCTGTTACAACTGCTGTCTATTAAAGTACTCTAAATCCTTAAAAGAATTAGCCTCGGCACTGTAGATGGACAAATGCACACAATTAAYTTTGAGTGAAACAAGGGCACGTGTACTAATAAACACTACTTTCAGGAAGCGTTCATATAAAGCTGAGGTTTTGCATTTGTCTATCAGAAATTCCAAAGTATTAAACATCTGCTAGGATTAAGTGTTTGCACATAAAGTGCAAAACTTCTCCACCTTCGTTGATAATATGTACAGAAATGCTTTAATTTCGAGAATTTTGCTCATTTTTAAGAGATTAACCCCTGCTGCAATATTATGCTTGGCTTAATTACTGCTGCTTGACGATGTTAATTGTATCTAAAATGTATCAACATTGATATATGTAACAACTTTAGGGCCTGTAGTTCACAAAATTATCTTGTTCTGAATTAGTGGAAAAAGTGTTTCTGCTCATGAATCTGTGCCATGATGAGGGTCAGAAAATGTGAAGAAGAGCCCTATTTCTTTTGTGCAACATACAGGCAGTTTTTTGTGGTTTTGTCTGGTTTTTTTTTTTTAACTGCAGTATCCACACCTGGGCCTGTGTGGTGAGGAAAAGGAAAAAGAAATGAACACAGCTCTGATGACAGAAAATCAGAACTTTCCTGAAGTACTTAACTCTGATTGATTTTAGAAAAAAACTATGTATCAGGTACYAAAGATCTAAATTTCTACTTTCAGCTACTAATCTAAGGAAAATWATTGTATGAAATAAGCTTTCAATTCTGTAGCACTTGAGCTATTCAAAGATGGGAATAATTTTGCTTGCTGAGGAGGAACAAAGCAAGTATGAAGCTTGAGTCCCGCAAAGAAATAAAGCTTCAAAATGTTTGCCCAGTGAGATTTTTCCAACACAGATGAGTTAAACTAAATTSAAGAAGTTTAACTCCATTAAAAAAAGAACTATCTTCTTTTGAGGTGTTCAGCAGAACTTTTGCAGACTCTTTTGCAATTCCCCTCTACGTTGGATAATGGTGTCTGCCAAGGCATATTTGGGATCAGATCCATTTACCAAGCAGCTGTTCAGAAATGACATTAGTTTAGTTAGCATCTAAAAACACTAGCGATTCCTATTACTATTTTTAAATCAAAACATTTATTTTTAGATTTATGTAAAAGAAATCAAACTTGATTGCAGTCTATTTCACTGAGAAGTATCTTAGTAACTACCATTGAATCAATGAGATTTTCTTTCAAGTTATTTTTTGTTTTCTGACCACAAGCAACATCAAACTAAGCTTGTGGTGACACTGAGCAGAAMTTTAAGCAACACTATTAAAACACAGGCAAGTATTTCAATAGAACTTTGTATTTTTTAACAATTTTGGATATCCTTTGAGCATTTAACTAACAGTTATTTGCACTGATATTCAGACTAGAGTAATTTACAATACCAGCCAGTACAGTCGACTGTCATTTGCTATCACTTTCACTAAGTTTTGCAAAAATAACAATACTATTCTGACAAACTGTTAGAAAAAGCAGTATTTTTAATTAATTAATTTAACATTATAAAAGATTATARTGATCTTAGGAATGCACTGGACTGAGGAACAGCAATATTTTCCTCCTTAAATCTATCCCTAGGCATTGTACAAATAGGCCTAAAGAGACACTAAAAGGAGATGGTGAGAAGGCTATATACACGCACGGAGGAACAAATTAAACAACTAACCAGGTAATAAAGGCTTTAAAAGTAGAGTAAAAAGTTCAAATGCTTCTTAATACCCAGCTAAAGCAGCACCGTTGCTATGCTGCTAAAACCGCAAGTGACCTTAGTAGGGAAAAGGTGAGCAGGGGGAAATCTGCCCAACACATTCAGCTGAAAAAGCAGAAGTGGAGCTTATAATAAAAAAAAAAAAGCATTAGGAAATGCAGTTCAATCTGATCACTTCCTAAAGTATTTAAGAAAAAACCATCAGAGCTSTTGCTGGCAATAACTTTTGATTCTCAGCTCTTAGAAGAGAGAGAATGCTGCAATGCCCAAAAATGACAATAAAAGAAAAATAACACAATTCATGAAAGAAAAACAGTGTTCTAGATACCTGCAAGAAGGCAATAAAAAGTTTCAGTTTTGAAGTGATTTGTGATACTTGACCATGAACAGATAATTTATTCAGAAAAAAATTGTATTTTAATATCAATAATCTTTTGCTTACCTAAACATCAATACTTTAGGATTCCACGTTTCTCCTTTAGTAGATAAACACCACAACCCCCTAAACATAAAAGGGAATATAGCTCCTTGCCTTATTTAATWCTGATCAACTGTCACAAGGGAAACCATACCCTGGGTTATTTTTGGCAAGTAAAAAAGAAAAAGAGTTCAGTGTAATTTCTTGTGAAATTTTGAMTCATGATTTGCAAAGGGAGAAACTATTTGGTGACACGTTTTTCAATGACAAAAGCAGCTATCAAGCAAAATGTCATATTCTTACCACCATATCAAGCATTTTAAGCACAAAAATCTAAGAACAAAACAAAAATCCCGACCCCATTGCTTTTATTTAAGGCACTTACCTGATAGAGCTCTTCTAAATTGTACTTAATTGAAGTACTGTTCTGGATAGCTTCTACAGCTTCTTTCAGTTTTTGCCAGGTTTCATCTGTGTAGTTTTCAGGCAATTTGGGTTTATCTTTAAGAGAAATTATATAAAGTTTAAGAAAGTATTTAGATAAAGCAGAACCTTTTACAGAAATGAAAAGAACATAGCTTTGAGGGGAAAGAGCTATGGGCTCATGCTCCAGATTTTAATTTATACTTAMGTGAAAAGAAAGCATTTGTGTAAAAGCAGTATCTTATCTACATTTGAAAGAGTAACACATTTTAAAAATGCAGCATTGCTCTTCACACACACGTAGCCCAAATAGTACAGGTGGTTTACAAAAACCACAATCCTGTGCCTGAGCAGCTCAAGAAGGGTTAAAACCAGCAAGAATGATCTACACCTTCATTAGACTCTTTCACTACCAGGACAGCAGAGCCAAAAGTAAGTGAACATAAAAGGGGAGAAAAATGGAYTAAAAGATACAGAGTTGTGTGTATCTCAGTTATTAATTTACTGCTTATTAATTTTGCTCTGTATTAAGTTGGAAAGAACTCCTCAAGAAACMCTCATGGAAACTCTCTAATTATTATACTGGCTTTATGGTCCCAAGGAAAACTTTCCAACTTTAGAGGAATCCATTTATGTCTCTCTTGGGTTTTGGCCAGTGGACATTCGTTAAGAGTTAAGCCTCTTTTAATGTTCAAGCAGCTCCAGCTTCCCAGATGTGACCCTCTCCATTATTTTTTCTGGTTCTTTCTAGACATGCCCCTGCTCTGCAGCACCTTTAGCAAGAATAAAGCACTTACAACATGCTAACATATTCCTCAAGTAACTATTTTAAAATTTCGTTTTCTCATAACTATCTAAAGTGACCATTTTTGTTCTATTAAGCACATTCTCAAATAAGAAAATTTGGGAAGGAAGATGACACGTGCATATTCATGCTACCAACAGGTGAAACTGGCCCAGAGTTTATACTCTATTAAAATTGGCTTTAACACACCTAAATGTAAAAGGCAAACTTTTAAAGCTTTACAATTTCCTCAGAGATAACTACCAGAGAGAAGCAATTATTTTGTTCTTCCAAGCATTCTCCTACAACATTGGCAATAACCCAAAATTAGCTGCATCACATGGATCTAGAGAGACAACTGACTATGGACTTGCCTGTTTTCATGAGCAACTCCTGAGTAKGCTGCTCAGCAGTAAACACCAAGGTCATGGATTTTAGGAAGTTAAATTTAAGTTGCAAAAGATGTTATTGCTATCACACTAAGACAAAGATAATAATCTTATTATTCAGTTTAGCATCTAAGAGTAAATAAAAAGCAAGGCTGTCAGAATCCCAAGACATCCTTAATAAGCAAGTGGTTCAAATACCTATTCGCAAGCAATGATGGTCACAGCACCATGCAAACCATGACATTTAACAGGTATTTTAAATGCGAAAGTTAACTTCCCTTAAAGATAACAGTGCACAAGCAACTGAACAGCAGCCTATGATGCATCATAGGTTTGTATTTTAAAATAATCAGTCAAATTAAATGATGATGCTCTGATGAGCGGAGAACATTTTTGAGAATTGGAGCCTTAAAGACTTACAGGTTGGTCAAGAATTCCTGCAAAACATTACAGTAGGTCAAATAAYACTAATCCTTACTTAATGCATTATCTCTACAGAATATTTATGTCAATTGTGTATACAGAAATTAATTTTAATGTTGGAAGTATCTTTTACCTCTCCCCAACCCCAAACACATGAGGAGAAAGAAACAACCCAAGAAAGCGAGGTATTGGACTGCTTTGAAAAACAAGAAGCAGGAAATAAGAAAAGCCCATACTTTCCTCCTCTTTATAGGGAAAAAATGACAGCATTTGAGCTAAGCTTTCTGCCTACACCTATTTGTATTTTTGTTTACTAGAAAATGAAGCAGCATCACACCAGAAAAGTTTAATTTCTCTACTTCACCTTGCTCTCTAGCAACACTACTTGAAAATCTCAAACATGTGTCTTGAGAGAATTTATAAAATAATGTAAACTTGTAAAGCATGAGTAAGCTAACACAGAGAAAAGATACCACAATTAAAAATTACAGCGAGGATATTACAAGGAAAAAACTCTGCAAAAATCTGAACTACCTACTTTCAAGGCAAGTGGGGAAACCAGAAAGGAAATCCACCATAATAGCCTGATAATCACCTTAGTTTCAACATTTGAAACTAAGCACAGGCAGATTATCCTATAAACAGACAACACGGATARAGGCAAGATATGTAGACCCAAGGCCAGTTTAGAAAAACACATCCTGTGCAACTACTTATCATAACCTGGGCTATAATATACAATAAGCCCTGAATCAAGTTAGTAGAAAAGAGGCATCAATGTTTAAAGTTTAAACAAAGGCGATTTACACACTCAGGTATTAAAACCATACACCTAACATACCAATTAAGGCCTTCTCAAAAGACAGAGTAAAGGGAGTCTGAAAAATAATTCCAAGCAGCAAAGTGCAGCTCAGGATGTGTACATGACCAGGCAAGCACACATCAGAAATCATTATTCCCCTTTACATAAGTAGAGAAACGTTCRCCACAGAAAAGCAATTCTTGCAAAACCTGGAGCTATTCGAAAGGAACCGGTTTTCAGGCTGAAAACAAAACACAAAGTCGAGTGTCAGCTCCCCATAGGTTGTGACAAATTATGGCCTGTTACCTTTAAAGTTCTTGATCACTAATTTCTTGGCAGAGCCAGGTTTACTGTTGGCGAAACTGGAAACAGTAGAGGAGGCAGCTTTGGTCAGGCCATTTGCATGGTGCCCCACAGCCACTGACGAAATTAAAAGGCTTTTATTTTTGAGCTGTTGTTGGTGCTGCTGCTGAGAAGAGGCAGCAGGAGAGGAGGAGGAAGAAGACTCTTCAGCCATCTTCACATCGAGTCCAATAAAATCCACGGAGTCCTCAAAGCGCAGCTTCTTCTGGAGGTGATGGTTGGAGGAAGCAACCCCTGAAGAGGAGCACGAAGTGGTGATGACAGTGGAAGATGACGAGGAGGTGTTTTTGGAAGGAGAAGAGGTGCAGGAGGAAATGGAATCAAATTCTTCTTTTTCAGAATTACTGTTGCTGCTGTTATTTAACTTTCTCTTCTTGCAGGAGGAGCTGCTGCTAGTATTACCATCAGTGGCAGGTCTGACCTCCTGGGCTGCAGCTGGGGGGTTGGGGGAAGAGAAACCTGTGGGAAACATGAACACACAGAAGTGAACAGGCTGAGGGGCATCAAATCCTTGTGGTGTGACAAAGAGAGGGAGAGTTTTAGAGTCAGTCTCTGTTTGCTGTTTCTCGAGGGGGGGTCTTTCAACTCCTCCTTCTCATCAGTGGAGTCCTTCCGTATTCCCTCTCCTTCGCGTTCTTCTTTAYCGGAGGAATCACTTTATCTCCTCTTCCCCTTTTCTTTATTACTTTGGTTCTTCTCGCAGTTTGTCTCTGCCTTCCTGCTTTTACTCCTTTCCCAGCGGAGCGTTTCCGTTCCTGCCTCTCGCCACCCACCAGTTCCTTTCAATTCTCCTCTCCAGCAGCAGAATTCCCCACGGCTGCCCGCTCCCCCGGCTTCTCCTTGCGCTACCCTCCTGCTCCGGCCGCCTCGTCTCCGCCGAGAAGCAGCGGGGAGGGCTGAGCGCGGCTCCCTGTCGCCTCGGCTCCAGCCCCCGGCCCCACACGGCCCCGCTGTGCCCCGCGGCCGCTCCGCACGGGCCCCGCTCCCCCCTCTCCGCCTGTGCCCGCGCTCCCTGAGGGGGGACGGCCCGGCCGGGTTGTTATTGTCACTGCACGGCGGAGGGAGCGCAAAAATGGCGGCGCATCCGCCCGCCGTGCATGACGGGGCGCGGCGCACGGAAGCGCGGCCGGAGCGCGGTGGGACCGCCCCGGGCCCGCCCCGAGCACCGCCCCGAGCACCGCCCCCGGGCCCCGCCGGAGCCTCCGCTGTGCCCGGCCCCGCTGGAGCTGATCACGGCTCCGTGCCCCCCGCGCTGGGCAGCTCTGTGCGGCAGGGTGCGGGCTGGGGTGTCCCGTAGCGGGGTCCCATAGCGGGGTTCAGCCCCGCCTCAGCCGCCCCGCCTCAGCCGTCCCGCCCCGCCCCGGGCTCGCCGCAGGTTCCGCCGCGGTCAGTGCGGTGCACGGCGGGCTTGGCCTCAGCCTCAGCCTCGCCCTGTGGGCTTGCTTTGGAAATGATTTTTCTTACACTTATTTATAAACGACCGTTTAGTGTCGGCGTTTTGATACTATTTTAATACATACGGACTTGCATTGGGCTACAGTCTATAGTTTGCTTTATTGYTTTTTTGTAACTTTTGGAAGCAAAAACAGGAGTGATAACCCTTTAGTGTCTCTTTTTTGATGTTGGTGGATCTCTTACCAAAGGGACCGTGAACTCCCCAGGAGTTTTGTTAGGATTCAGTGTTGAGAAATGGCTGTGGAAAAAGTAACAAACCAAGTGATGAAGTTTTGTTTTTGGAGATTCTCCATGGACTTCAGCCGAGAGCACACACCTGCCTGCCTGACAGCAGAGCTCCTCAGGGGAAGTCTGGTGGCACTTGTATGTTKGATAGGAAAAGATATGCTAACTTGTCTTGACAGAAACTGTGGTACATAGAGATAGGAATGTAATGTTACTGAGGCTCTTTGGGAGAATGTTTTGTGACTGAGTCACTGTCAGACAACTCCCGAGGCCTGGAATGTAATGCTTGTGATGTGTAGAACTTTTTCCAGTTTAAAAAAAACCAAACAGCAAAACAAAGCRTCAGTCAGGTTTTGACTGGCTTTAGAACAGGTTCCCAAGGMTACTAAATTACATTCCAAGTCAAATGTAACAGAAATAAACAGGTTTGCTAAGTAAATAAAACTTGCACGAGTATGCTGTAAAGTTCCTTGTGTTCCCAGTAACTGTCATGTTCACTTAAGCCAAATTAGATAAGAAGTAAACAGATGTAAGAGTTGCAAAATTCCTATACTCTTGGTTCATTGAAAGGATTTGATTTACAAAAAAGACATGAGTAAGTGTCTCTTTTCCTGAGGCTGCTGTCTATGCAATCATTCAGGGCAAAACAGTTAATGACTGTCCCATCTGTCAGAATATTTATCTTTTGGATATGGGAGAGCAGGTGGAGGCAGGGTAAAGTTCTGGGGATCCAGGAAGAAGCCAAGTGTTATGGATTTCCCTCTTTTTCTACTGAAATTTACAGGGGGTGAAATCCTAAACCCTTTCTATTTAGCACGTGATCCTGAGGAGTGGTTTCTGTCAGGGCTGTGGGGGTTGTAATACCATTTTCTGSATGTGCTCCTTGCTTTGTCAGTCTTGTCCAGGTACCATGCTTTTAAAATGTTGGTACTTGAAAGTGACCCGTCAATCAGAGCAAATGTCTCCAGCTTTTTGGTGGTGAGGCTGAACAGCAACACTAAGAGCTATGTTAACCTCCAGCCAAGGTCCTTGAAGCCTTCTTCAAAAGTGCTCTGTAAAAGCATTTTTAGATTGGGTGAGCAGTTACCTGGCTCTGAAGTCTGCAGCTAGCCCAGCAAAAAGCATTTGGAAGAGAAGATGGCGAAGCTGAGACCAGACTCAAGGTTAGCTCAGCCCTGAAGGGAACCAGTGATCCAAATGCTTTAAGGCATTAGAATTAGAGAGGTAAGACTTTCCTCTTGACAAAGGCAATTTTTGATAATTAGGGCCTAATCTTGCTGTTTTAGGCAATCATGAAACCAGTGGCTCAGATGGCTTCGCTGAGAAGTGGTATCTTTCTTGAGAAGGGTAGAAGTTTACCTTGTGTTTCTATCATTTGAGGTAGAATATGATGGATTTTTCATTACAGTTTTTAAAAATGTGGTTGTTTACATGGTGAAGTACTATTTGATAAAAATTTTTCTGAGGAGTAYCAAAAATGTATGGAAATGTTTGTCAGTGTGATAAAGTCCCATTCTCACTTTTTAATCTGGGCATGAGCAGTGGTACTGTGTTTCAGTTAAAACTGAATTCTTGATTATAACTCAGTATTTTTAGTGATGCTACAAAGTAGGCGAAGGTGGTGTTCATGAGTGGAAAATGCTTGACTATTTACGTAATGCCATAGTTCATTCCTATCCTTTAAAAAAGTTATTAGTGTGTTCCTGATGCTGTACTTCATTATTTGAATGATACCATGGCATAAAACTTGATTTTTACTTTGTATGACTGATGAAACTTTTAAGTATTAGGTTTTAATTTGTTATAGTATCAAAGGTGATTAAATTGTTTTTCATGGAAAAAAAGAACTTGGTTGTTAGCATGATTATATTTTATATAATATCATTCATCTTTTATAATGATATATATCTTTTAATATACGATTTTTTGTCCTCTCTTCCCTCCTCTTTATGCCAGTCGTAGCATTTCCATGACTCTAAAAATTAACAGTGTGGTCACCTGTATGTCTTTTTATATAGCAGCCACCAGCCTAAGGAACAAACACAGGCCTGCTCCTAAAAGAATGAAAAAGCGGTGTGGTAAATTCCGTCTGCCTATGGTTTTCTATTCACAATTGCTGCAGCCATTACCAAGCAAAATCTAATTTGATTGCAATAAACACTGTGGATGGTCCTCGCCACCAAAACCCATCTCTGCCTGGCAGCCAAGATCTTCTCTGCAAGCCAGGCTTTTTGCGCTCCCTCCCCACCTTGAAGGATGTGGCACTGTCACCTGGGACTGACTCCCAGCCGGCTATAGTATCTTGTTTGATAAGAATCCCATTTTCCCCCCAGAATGCTGTTGACAGGATCTTGTGCCCTGGTTCTGAAGATGGCCGGAGAACAGCTTCGGCTGTGCTAGTTTGAAGGCGGCTGTGGTTATTCCTGTTAAACGTACTTTGCGTTTAAATGTCAGCAGCTATTAGCACTTTGCTCTTCTGTTAAAGGATTTGTTTTAACGGAAGGCGAGCAATTACCTGGGAAAACAGCGCCGTGCCTGTAAGTAGCGAGCACCAGGTTGTTGTGAAAGCCTAGCACGGCCGCTGTTGCGCAAGGGGCAGCGGSTGGGCAGGCGCTGATGCCGAGGATGCTCGCGCAGGCACCGGCTCGCCGCACGCCGCGCTGCCGGCTGGCCCCGCCCGTTCCGCGGTGATGGAGCGGCGCTTCCGGCGGGCGC
>NW_026623288.1:787455-797956 GCF_030028575.1 Malurus melanocephalus
GGAAGGGAAGGGGTCGGGCGGGCCCGGCGCTCCCTCAGCCCTGGGCTCGGCGCTGCGCTGGCGGGAGCGGCCCCGCGGCCTCCTCCGCTTTGCCTTGGGCACTGGCTCGTTMAATGGAGCTGAGTCATTAACTTGTCCCAACTTCGGCTGGTGCAAAGCGCCTCTCGTACTTCTGTGGTGGAGATGAAGGATTCGCATCGGAACAGGGGTGTGGGTGTTGGTGTAACCAGCAAAGTACTCGTGGAGTTGAATGAAATAGCTCTGTGTGCCAAGGTTTATCCATGAGACTAAACACGTGTTTTGTGGCCACAATAAAAGTTTATGGATGAAGACAGGCCACTAAGGGGGAAGATCCCTTGCCTTTCCCCAGCCCAGTGTTCCTAGGAGACCTATTTAAGCCTTGTGAAATCCTGRATTTAAGAGTTGGTCAGTTGGGCTGCTGTTAAACTTTTTAAACATTTCTAAGGACAGCTGCTTAGAAATGCATATTTTATGCAGCAATTGGTACATTTTTAAAATACTTTTCTCACTTGACAGATTTGATGAAAAGGAGAATGTATCAAACTGCATTCAGCTGAAGACTTCAGTTATTAAAGGTATCAAGAATCAACTGATAGACCAATTTCCTGTTATTGAACCATGGCTAAACCAAATCATGCCAAAGAAAGACCCAGTCAAAATAGTAAGATGGTAAGTATCTTTTCTCTTAAACTTTGGTTTCAAGGTTTGCTAGGATTATTTCTTTGCACATTTACTTTGTACAGGAGATTAGTGTTTTTGAGAGGCATCCATAATTTCTTAATAGCTACTAGTCCATGTTATGGCCAAACCAGAAAGTGGGCACGTGCTCATCGTGCTTTTGAAGGCACATGCTAGTAGGATGTTTGAGGAACTTGCAGTGTAGTCAGGGTCTCTCCAAGGATCAGCCTGTTGTTGAAGGGAAGGGAATATATCCATATTCAACTTTGTGGATATGGAAGCTCAGACTTGTTTGGATTCCTGTCAGTAACATTTTGTACTATTTTTGAGCTTCCATATATTATTTTGATTATTTTCTCTTTTTCTGAATAGAGGGTAGTACATTTTTGCTGACCTCTCTTTATTTAGTCTTTGTATTGCATTCAGAAAGCAACACCAAAGAAATGCAGTTTGTATATTTTGTTTGTAGGTTTCATTTTTATCAAGGGGAAAAGAGGTGAACAGGAAACAACTGCTGGAGAATAAGTCATTCAAAAAGATAATATTTTTAGTTTTAAATTTTGTWGCTAATTGACTGTCTTTATTCTCAGGTGCTAAGATAGACCAGACTCCATAAAGTAAAATATTTTATTTAAACTCTAGAAAGGTTATGTAACTATTGGAATAATTTGGTTGGTTTTTTTTTTTTTAATCTTGCAGTCATGAACATATAGAAATCCTGACTGTGAATGGGGAGTTGCTGTTCTTCAGGCAAAGAGAAGGGATTTTTTACCCGACGCTAAGGTTGCTTCATAAATGTAAGTTTCCTGAGGGTGGTGGTGCTGGGAAGGGAAGGGTGATCYGCAGAACATCTGTAGAACCAAATGAAAAAGAGCTTGCTAATTCTATGCATATGTATATTTCAGAATAGGTCTTAGAGTGTACTTTCTCAACTGGAATTTATCGATTTTCTAKTTCACATGTCCGTGTGAATTGCTTCCATGCTATATATTAAGCAATCTGAACTTTGATTAGTAAGAATTAAATTGTGCAAAGCTCTGAAAAAAAATCTCAAGAGGTTCTCCTAGGACAGAGATGTAAATTTGCTATGGTTGGTCCCTATCTTTCTTCTTTCAAGTAGGTACGCAAATACATGTAGGTTCTTACTAGAAAAATATTTTGTGCTCCTGAGTTTAATGATGTAATGTATACCTGTCACCCGTAGGAACTTATGCTGTGTACTCTTTAGAATTTAYTCTTGCAATCTTTTTCTTCTGTTCTGCTTGCTTGTGTTATTCTGTTTTGGATCACAAAGAAAACAGTATTGAGTGAAATCTCAGTGTTGGAAATACTTTAAGAGGGTGCCTGGAACGATGACTTGGAGAGCTGGCAGCTTKCATGAATTTTGTCCATCTTTGCATTTTTTTGTACTGTTGATGTTAAACTGTTTCTCTTTCATGTTGTAGTATTTGTATGAGTACATASAGTTTGAGGGATTTAAGACCCCTTTGTTTTAAAACCTCTTAGGATGTGGGCACTGGGGTGCTTATTTTCCTTAGGGGAAAATTGTTGCTCATTCTGTGTGTCTGTGAGTGTGCAGAAGCCATAAGTGTGAAGTGCTGGATTACCTTTGRTTCTCAGATAAAAGATGTGGTCTGRGAYRTCAGTACAAGTSTTCTTTTGGGTCAGTACTCRTGKCCTTTTGGGATGGTACAGCTCAGCAGGAGCTCTGGTAATTTCTCAAACTTCCGACCCATTCAGCACACTCTAAATCTAATTGCCCCATCTAAACTGACTTGATAATGAGCTGTTCATGTTGTCATGGTGCTGTATTAATTGCAATGCTGTATCTTTCCCCTCCTAGACCCRTTTATTCTCCCGCATCAGCAGGTTGATAAAGGCGCCATTAAATTTGTCCTGAGTGGAGCTAATATAATGTGCCCTGGCCTGACGTCTCCTGGAGCAAAGCTTTATCCTGCTGCTGTTGACACCGTCGTCGTATCCTTCTTTAACTGGGAATTATTGCTTACTGTGAGATGAGTTAAATTTCTGTTCTTGTGTTCTCAGTTGGTCATTATCTGTATTACTTTGGATTATAATTTGATTTGATGAAATAACTGGTAATCAGAAAAGAGCTGGAGAAATTTAGATATTGCTTGGCAAGGTTAAAATTGTTCATGTTTTTTCACTGTGTGTTCTAAACCAAATAACTATTCTTGATGTACTGTTGGGTGGGCTGCTGTTCCATTAATCTCATTGGTAAGTGGAACTCCGTAGTGATTTTATGCAAAACTGCAGAAGCAGATGAAGTGCACTGTAATTTGTCCCCTGCCTTCTTAGTCAATCTTGTTTTCCCTTCAGTTAAAGAATTATTCTCTCCTGTTCATAAGGAATTAGGAAAGATGTTTAGGATCAGCTTTATGGCAGTCAGAACTTTTTCTATGTGTTTGATGAAGTTAGCATATGTAAAATGAGGAAAGTGTGCTAATTCACTCCTCATTATATTACTGAGAAAGGAGCCCTGAGCAAACACAGCATTTGTAAGACCAAGCTGTGCTGCTTTTGTTGTTTGTTAGATGCTGTAGGAAAAGATCAGCAGTTAACATCACGTGTTGCCAAGCTCTGAAAAGGACACATCTGATTTCAGTACTTGAGGTTTTTAAATTGGTGTCTCAGTTCTTCTATGCCTTGGAATCTAAAATGGCCCCACAAACATGTGCTGTTTTGTTCCAGAAAGGGAGAGACTGTCATCTCTGTGTTAGGCACAAAGGAAGAAATGGAGTGTAGCACTGGGAGATTTTTTTCTGTAATTGCTGTTCCAAGTTCATAAATACATGCTTTGTTCTACACACTGTGATTCAGTTGTTAAATTCAGTGCATTGTTTTGCTTATCTTTAAGAGCTGGAGCTCTAGAATTACTAAAAGGTTAAAAGTTCAATACTGGCTTTTGAAAGTGTTTTTGGAAGTAATTTCTTCATATTGCTTTTACTTTTCTGAAATAGTTTAAAAGGAATCTGTTTTCCTTAGCAGCAATTTGTAGGCAATAATGGCAGAGGGAAAACAACATGCATTATGTGTGGGAGTAATGAAGATGTCAGCTGAGGACATGTAAGTGTTTTAAAAATTGAAATATAACCTGAGCCATGTTATTATTTTCATATTAGTTTGGGATATAAGCACCACTGTCAAGGTTACTGCATTGTTGTTGCAGCATGTGTTCAACTACAGAGTTTTTCAAGATTTAATTTTGTTGACTGATATTCAGGGTTAAGAAGAGGAGGCAGGGAATGTCTTCCATCCTTATTGGGAATCAAAATAGTTTTTTTCATGTGAATATGGATTTTAAGACACAGCATTAGTACTACTACTGAATGTTAGTACTTGTAGTGCTCTGATCATACCGTCTCCAACATCTTGTTAAACAAGGAAATACTTGTATCAAGTTCTTACTAGCTGGGCAAGAGGTGTAATTTGGGTTTGAGAAGATTGAAAACATTGAAGACATTTTTTTCTRCAGGGACAGCGGAGACTCAAGTCCTGCTAGAGCTTGGTTGCCTGTCTAGGCTTACTTTCCTCTGTGGCCTGCTTTTTCTTTAGGTGTACCCACATGCATGTTTCTGCTTGATGTGCTGACTAGCTTAGCTGAACCTCTTGTGAAATGTAGAAATGTGAAATGTTGAGGGGATAAACTGAACACTATTTGAAAGGAAAAGAGATACAGAAAATGGAAATGGATGTTTGTTGTTCTTATAATTTAGCACTAGCTGAAAGCCAAGTACCTAAATCACTTTTTCATTTTAAGTTCTGTAATGTCTTGCAGGATGTGAGGTGTACCCATCAGGTTTGGGATATGTTGGTTCCAGCCCTGTCTGTCACTTGTAACAGTGAGGAAGTGGTTTTAGTGAAAACAAGTCACTCATTTTTGTGGGGATAATTCTCAGCAGGATATCTCCTGTACTGGGTGACTGCTATCCTAAGCCATAATGCAGCACAAGGGAGAGAGGACAGGGATGTAGTGGGACTGAAGAAAAYTGGATTTGGGCCTGTTGTAGTTTTTGAGGAATTATATTCCTCAGGATTCTTTTTAGTGCTCCAAGAGTAAGTGGAGGGAGAAGCTACTTGTGTCCCTGTCCTAAGCGTGCAGTGATTTGCTGTGATCATTGCAAAACCAAGGTTCTCTGTATTCCTAACTCTTAACTTCAAATCCACCAGCCTTGCAGCTGAAGATCCTGTTCCTGTAAGAAGCGACCTGAACTGGAGAGTAAAATGAAATGATACTGCTCTCTGCAACCTGTTAGCTGGTTTTTTTGTGTTCCACAGTTTTCTGTTTTAGCCAGTGGGATTTCAATCTCTTGGTGTGATTACCACACATAATGTGTTAATACTGTGTTAGCAGCATTTTCCTTCCTGATTACTTTTGGACAAGTTGTGGAATAGAATATTTGGTGTAAATAGAGTAAATTATATTCTGCAGGGGAATGAAACTTGTTCTCACTCCCACAATGAGATTTGTCTYGTTTATTGTGGCAAAAGTAGGTTTGGGGTTTTTTTGTGGAATTATGCACTGGAAAAGCAAACACATTCAGTGTAGACACAAACYGGTAATTTTTAGAAGATGACATGACGAAAGATAATCAGTACTACAGAGGATAGCACACCTGTAACAAGCTGCAAGTCCTTGGCACATAAATTTATAGTTTTTAATTCTTTTTCAAGTGAGTAGATGACCTGCAACTAGCAGAGAGGCAGCTCACTTGTATTTGATTGTCAGTGGCACCCTTAGAACCAGAAGTTGTCAGATTCCACATTCCAGTCATCTTATACCATGTCCYGTGTGGGGAGGGAACAGCTCACAACTGCTGAACTGCTTTGATGGAGAAATGCTGAAATTAAGAGAAGTAGCAGAAATGTTGTCTGAAGAACTGTGTTCCAAAAAGAAGTAGTAAAAGTACTATGGAAAGCTGTTGAAAAAATGTGGAAGGCAAATATTGTCCTCTTATCAGTCAGCAATGTGGGCATATGTAATAACAAATATTGTTTCTTGTCCACCTGCTGTTGAAGATAATGACTTTGTGGTTGATAGCTTTTCCCCTTCCAGTTGACAGATGTTGCACTTGCTGCTTTAAATAATGTATGTTGTACTGCTTTCCTATTTAACCGAGCTAATACTTGTGTACATTTTTCCTCCTTCTACAGAGAGAAGGTCAACAAAGGGATTGGTATTGAAAATATCCACTATTTAAATGATGGCCTTTGGCATATGAAGACATACAAGTGAAACAACAGGAACTGTTACTCCAAAGGAATGCACTTAGATTAAATGTGGACTGCTTTGTAATTCCTTGTTTTTAATGTGACTGAATGTACAAATTATTTTGTTCTGTGGCTATGCTAAATAAATCAGCTGAATGCAAAAGTACTGTTAGGCTACAATAGTTTTGTAGATTTCTTTTTATTACAGTTGTTTTGTTTTGTCTTAAACCCAAGTCTTCAGTGACTGAAGATATTTGATGAAAGATTCTGCATGGACTGTGAGTAGACTATGTCAAATGGAAAGGAGGAAAAAGCCAAGAAATGTTTACATTTTTATGCTCTTCTAAAAGAGTAATATGAAGTGTGTGTGAAATATAAATATGGTTTATAAAACCTCTGAAACATTTCAGATTTTTTCTTCTGATTGACATCTTGTTAGTCTACCTGTTTCTTGAATGTGGAGAAATCAGTTTTTTTGACATTATTTTTTAACTTATTAACAGCATTAACTTCATTTTACTTAAAGATTTTCTCTTTTTAATATGCATTTATCTGTATAGGTTTTATGAACTCAGACTGATATGTGGACTAGAAATTCTTTTATGCTGGTTCRTATCTGAAGACTATATCTATGTTCAGATTTTTACCTGCCAACACTTTGATATTGCTCTCCTTCTAGTGGAGTTTATAGTAATGGTGGGCACACTCCCAATGGACCGTGTGCCACCCTGGTGCCTGACGCTCTCTACTCCCTGTTTGCAGCCTTATTTTAGGAGCAGAAACAAAATCACTGTTAAATAAAGGCATGATAAGCAAAACATGGTTATCAGTGTAGCCAGCAGCAACTCTTCAGGAGGAACTTCAAGAGCTCTCAGCTTGTGCACACTGCCACATGTCCGTTCAGCTACAGGGTTCAGGAGCACTGTGTCTGTCTGGATAACCCAATCCTTTGTTCAGCATACCCAAAGCTATGCCTATGGAAAAATGGAATAATGTAATAAACGAAGCAAAATTTTAAGGTCTACCACTCATAACTGTCTCTGGAAGCTTTTATTAGTATTTCAAGTCTTTAACACATGCATTTTCTAACAGCAGAATGTAACTTCCTGTGCCTGTGTCTTGTCTTGGTGCTGTTCTGCATGCTTGGTTTCCCCACCCTGGGACCTTTACAGAAGATAGTAGCCAAGGTGTTCTCCATCTCATTCTAAAGCCAAGTTAAGACATGCGAAAAGGAATGTATTGCCTAATACTGCTTTTAAAATGCTGTAAAATTATTTACATGATTGTGYTTCTGAGTAAATCTGAAACTATCAGCATAGGAAGACAAAATTTAAGCAGTGTTGCAGAAAAYGTTTGATCAAACTCAGACCTTTAGAATGCTGATGAACATTTCTATGCATCTTAAAGGTTCCACTATAAATATACTGATTTCTGGTTMGTGCTATGGGAAATCAGTTTGTACTTCAGTGGTTCTTTTTACCCTTCCACATGACCTTCTCCTTTGTCTTACAGTACCTCAAATCTGTGACAAATGACATTTTTTTCTTGAATGAAATTGTTCATTCATTCTTTCTCCTATAGATGGCTGTTGCAGGGGGGTCATAACTGTTTTTAATATCAGAAACATTGATATCAAAGTTTTACTTTCTTCGTCTGTTTTGGTCAGAGTATTCCCAGCTGTATTGTTCCGTAAGAAGATACAAGTCATATCAGGCTTAATTTATATGCTCTTCTAGCAAAACATGAAAAGTACAATGTTTACCCAGGTTTTGGCAGCAGTCATGTACAATCATGTTTGTCTTGCTGAGCTCTGAGTGACAGGGAGGATGAGAAGGTGCATCTTGTTTCACCTTTTGGAAACAGCTGAGCTGTGGAAGCTTGTCTGGGGGCCCGAGCAGGCCCTTTCTTACAAAAACCTGATGCTTAAAACAAAAATCCCCAAGTTGTGGATATTTTCATCAGCTCTGAAGCAGCTGTTCCACTTCTCCACCTGCTCCCTTCAGCTCACAGTAAGGTGTTACAATTGGTTGGTTATAGGTGAGATTACACCGTCTCTTCCCATGTTTTATGAATATTGTAGTACCAACAAAGCCTGTGATAGTCCTAGATGTAACATATGGGTGTAGACCCTTAAGTCTTGAAAGACCCATGTTAGGTCAGTGAATTCTAAATAGAGTAAACAGAATGTGCTGTGAGTGGAAGGAAATGTGACCCAGAAACTTCTATAAAAACTGAGTGCACTCTATTGAAGAAARAAACAAAACTGCTATTGAGACATCCAAGAAACCCAAACCAAACACTAAGTTGTACTGCTAATTAACCAACTTCTTCCTTGTAAACACTCCTAGCACCCACTAACAGGAGTGAAAATAAGACTGAGCCTTTATTCTAACATGCTTCTAGATGGAGCAAAACATTAAATGGGCAATTAATCTTGTGCTAACAGACTCCCTGACCATGTTAATACTTACTCAAACACAGTTTATCTTTTTCTTTTGTCTGCTCAGAAACAGCAGTCCAAAGGGCACTTGATATTATTMTGCTGCAACTTCCTAAAAGATTTCTTGTCACCTTGCTTCCTGGTAATTCCTTACAGTGTTACAAGGCTATACGTGAAGTGGCAGGTCCTGTATAAGCTCAAGCTATTGTGTAGTTGAGTGTAAAAGAAACAGCTTAGAGTCTTGGAGACTGAATCTGTAGTCAGTTTTATTGGTACATCTTAGAAAGATATAAAGACATTCTAGAAATGCCTGGAAGAACTGAAATAATCAAAGTMTTGCAAAAATATATTTGTAAGAGTACACTAAAGTTCATTTGAGTTTTCATTAATAAATATTTACATGTACAAACCCCCCCTATAAACTTAATTTTCTTTTATAGTAAACATTAACAACTTCTTTTCATCATTTCATTCCAGCACTGTCAAAAGCCAGASGCATTTCTCTATAAAAGATTTAGAAAAAAATTCTCCTTCCACGTTTAAAATTAAGAGCTTTACCAACCCTCAGTGTGCAAAAAAACCTGTACACATAGTAGCAGAATGTGTCAGTASAACGGTGTGTGGTGAGAAGAGCCAATTCCATGGTGCCATCAGTCATTGTCCGAGCCCGGTGGGGGCAGGAAGACCAGGGCATCATTGTAGGAGTGGCCGTAGGGCCTGAGCCGGTACACCCCGTACATCATCACGTGCATGTGGTTGGGGGCCAGCCCGCTGAAGGTGATGGCCATGTCAGAGCAGCAGCCATCCACCACCTGCTGCGGGTGCGTGGACATGGCCTCCTTAATGAGGGCCCCGACRGATTTGGTGTTAAAGACATCTTTGCCTTCTGAATCTTCTGCGTTTTCGGCGAACACCCCGGTGTACTTCAGGCAGATTGCCAGCTGTTTGTCCTCTGCGAGTTTCCAAATCATACCTCCTTGCTCTGGACACTTGTCAGGGTCTTCAAGAACACTGGAGAGTCGTCTCAGTGACTCAATGCTTAAGACGATTCCTCCCTCACCATCTACATACTCAAGGTCACCAGATTTCACAGTGTGGCCTAGGTAAAAAGGCTGCGAGGGATCTTTTTTCAGTAAGAAATACTTGAGATTTTCAATAATGGCAAATGTTGTYGGATATGCAAGGAAGAACCAACTGAATTCATCCTTATAACGTTCATATGTTATCTTGTAAGCYTTTCTCATCATCACCCACAAATCCTTGGAGTTGAGGGCTACAGAATCGAATACTTTGACCTTTTCCGAGCTGTAGAATTCTGCCTTGTCGCAGTGCTTGCTCCAGGTCTCCCTTGCAGCAGCCCAGTGTCCCAGATCTTTCGGTTTGACAAGGATGATACAGTAAACACGGATGCTTTTACTAAGCTCCACACGTTCACCTTCTGAAAGGTTTAAGACATCTTCCTTGTTGGGAGCCTGGATGTGATGATGCTCATGGTGATGTGCTTTGGTCCCGTGGCCCACCTTAATGTGTCCGAGGAGCGTAACTAACATGCAAAAGACTCCTCCAAGCACCACGCCCTTCATGAAAGAACTGCTTTCAGAAATCATTTTTTCCTAGAAAAGAGAGGCACTGTAAGAACTTAAAAGAGTAAGTGCACTAGCGCAGGTTCCATTGGTTCTAACGCAGGCTTCAATTTCTACACCCGGCTGCAGTTCCCTTATCTCCCGCACCGGGATAAGGCTGGTGAAAGCGATAACAATACCCAGGTTCCCGGTCGCGGCTCTCGGTACCGGTAACGGTACTACATGAGCCCTGTGCCCCGGCCCCGCTCCTCCACCGTGACCGCACAGCCCCGGCCCCGCCGCCTCCCCGCCAGCAGCACCGAGAGGCCGCGGGACCGGCTGGGGCACTGCCGCGGCCGCACCGCAGCCCCTGCGCGGCGGCATTTCCCGGGGAGCCCTCCCGGAGCCCGGCACCCGCCTGCCCCGCTACTCGGCACTCGGTGCCGGGGCTGCCGGACCCCCGAGCCTCCCGAGCCCCCCGGGCCCCGCGGGGCCGCCGCTCCCGCCGCTCACCGGAGCCGCGCGCACCGCCCCTTCCTGCGCCGCCGGAAGAGCCGCGCGGCCGCTG
>NW_026623288.1:799200-998512 GCF_030028575.1 Malurus melanocephalus
TTGCATGTTTTGTTCCTATTAGCTGATTGTACTGTACCCTCAGGGCAACACACTGATTAGGATAAAGTCCTATATAGGTTTTCCCTATATTGTAAAGTATGTCCTGGTTAGATTAATTTAGTGGGTTTTATATTAGTCAATTTACAACTGAGTTTCTCTGGGCTTTATGGAACCTGTGTGAGTGYCTCAGATGCCTTAGTTATTCGGTAAGGTTTTGTTTTTTTTTTAGGCTTGTGGCTGTACTGTACACTTTAAAGCATAACAATGTTATATTTGGCAACAAGATCTTTAAGACCATTGATTGCTTAGCTCTTGGGGACTGGGGAACCATTGGTTGAGGTTCAGGTAAAAATGTTACAAAATAATTACTTTGGTTGGGTCAGTGCATGTCCAAAATGGTTCGGTTCACTGGAACGAAGTGTCAGTTACCCACAGAGATAGGAAAGTACTGTCAGCTTGTACAGGTAGTTCTGTTGCTGCACTAAAGGAACATCACTCATCCTGTATTTTCCCACCTGACTGCTTTTAAGGAATGAATATGTGGACACTCAGGTTGTTATCGCATACCAGAGACTGGAGGTGAGTTCAAAGCTTTTTTTAGTATCTCCTGTTTGCAGAATCAATTGTGGCTTTCAGGGCTTCAACAGTTGCTTGATCATGTACTTTAGAGAGATTTGAATGAGTTGCGACTCACTGCTTCAGCTGATGCTCCAACAAATTGTTTTCCTGCTTAACTTTAGTGAGACTCTTTCCAGGTCTCTGACAGAATGACTAATGTAGCTACAGATCTTGACTGTCGCCTTAATGTCTTTTCAACATTGCTTTTATCCAGCAGCAGATCAGTGAAGAGAAAGTCTAAGCAGCATGTAAAGCRTGCTATAAACCCAGAAAGACTCTCTGCCTTCTGAAATTATTGCTTGGTGTTATAAAGATTGAAATGGCRTAGTAATGCATAAGGTCTCACAACAGTGCTTGTTAAGTATTTTGGAGCTCATTTAGACACACATGTACTGTAAACTATCTATATCAAATTATTACAAGAAACTGTTCTTATGAGCTTCAAGGGATAAGYATTTGAAGGCATTCTGCCATCAGTTGGGAACCAACCAGATCTTGTTAGCAGGAAAGGGCCAGCCCTAAGACTGAAATTAAGTGAGGATGGTCAAGGGAAATGCTTATTCATATGGTAGGAATGAACCAAGAGAAGTGACTCCTCTAAGAACACTGCAAATGGCCTTGCATTAGTTTTGTATTAAAACATGCACTGGTATTCATAGAAAGTATTGCCAGATTTTAGCTTTAAGTACTGACTCACTATCCATGGAGATGCTTGTTAGCTGTAGCTTCATCTCTTACTTTTGACTGATCCTTCCTAGTGTATCTACTACCCTCTGGAACAATAGCAGCCTTTGGAACCTACAGACCTGTGTCAGAATCTACACTGCTGACACTGGTGATAAGCTCCATGGCTCCCTGCTTGTGTCCACAGATAGAACTGTTTCTTTGCTATTTTCTGTTTGTCTTTCCTCACTGGCTGCAGCTGCATTTACCTTCTAGTTCTGTTTCTTGCCTCCAAGGAAAGACATCAAACATTATGTTTTCAGTGGGTAGTGTAAAATGTCCCTGAGAGATTGGCTATTATCAAAATATGTTTCATAGGAAGTTTGTTCTAATTAATATGAAGTGTTTCAGCTGACACATGAGTTGTCATCTTTTACAGGCACTGCTTGTT
The DNA here is from genome assembly GCF_030028575.1 of Malurus melanocephalus. Lineage (NCBI taxonomy): Eukaryota > Metazoa > Chordata > Aves > Passeriformes > Maluridae > Malurus > Malurus melanocephalus. Next base: position 800,933 of record NW_026623288.1, read on the forward strand.
AATGATCACAAATGAGTGTCCATTCTGTATGAAGCAGACTCATCTGTCTCTCTGTTATGTACGCGTGCAGCAGTGAGGCTGGGCTGGAGCCTACAGTCACACTCAGAACGGGTAAGTGATGCCAGGGAAGGGCTATTGCAGGCATTCCTGAGCAGGGCTACATGCCATATAGAAAGAATCCCTAATTAGGAAATACTRTTGGAATTAAGAGCAATGCAAAGGTGAGATTGAACTGGGCCAGCTAACTTTGTTGTCACATCATCCATACATTTACAATGCTGAAGCTACTGGAAAATGCACAGATTCCACCTGTCCATTTGGCTGCATCAGAAGAGGGGGGTCTGTTGCAGTTAAGAAAGAGCCTGTCATGATTGAAAGGACCCTGTGTTGTGTCTCAGGATGTGAATCGGTTAAAAAGAGCCTATGGACACAAAAGAGCCCAACCAGAGATGTGACTGGATAAGAAGCCTCATGGGTGGTGACCCCACGGAGCAAACAGCCAATGGGTGTATTGGCCAGGAAGTTTAGGGTGTAAAGGAACACAGCTTGGAAAATAACTGGAGAAGTAGGATTTCTTCAAACCAACGAGGAGTCTGTGTCCTCTGTTCCCACCATTGTCACGAATGGATGTGCCCATATTGGGATATACAAGGCAGAAAAGCAAAAGGAGTACACACACCACAGGGGTCAAGGGTGGTTATGGTCTGAAGGTTGCAAACTTGCCGTGATTAGCTGAACACGCATTGGAGCCAACAGAGATTGTGCAGGAAAAGGGCTTTTAAGAGAAGCCAACTCTGTTCTGTTACAGTATGGTTCTTCCAAACGTTTCATGAAGCCCATAAAGTGTACTATTGAACAACCATATCTGCTGAGGTCTTCAGTCCTATTGTTGAAAAGTTTGGGAATCCCTGTTCTGAAGTCATAAAATTGTGAGGAGATTCCTATGGCAGGAAAATAAAGATGTATTTCTTCATTTAGTTTGCAAGCACCTTCTCAGCCTAGCATTTCTTTTGGGGGAAGATGGATTCCTGAGCCAAACTTTACTTCTGAAAATTTTGTCCTGCATCCCCTTCTTCACTTTACTTTCACATTCAAAAATCTGGAGTCTGAAAAGTCATGAACTCTTTGCAGCTCAYGTGCATCCTGAGTCACAACACCAAAACCTTGTCACCTTTCCTCCACTGGATGAGGAAAGAAAGTTTTAAAGCCAACAAGTATTAYATTTTTAATACTTATTTCAGATTGAAATATTTACCCTTGAAAAAGTGTTCTCTCCAGCTCTTGGACAAAATGCTGAAATTACAGGGGAAGTTCTCCTGTATTTATAGGAGACAATGCATAATASGGTCTTTTAACCTTGAAATCTGTTAAATTGATTAACTATTTAAAAAAATAGTTTTAAATTACATTCCTCTCCTCTTTCTTCCATGAACACTATCAAGGAAGGGCTTGGCATTGAATTGGCCATTATTTACATTGTGCCCTCAAGCACAGGAAGATATGTGACTCCGAAAGAACTTTGGATTGCTTCATAATTTCTTCAGTTTTTCATGTGTGTCACTGAATACAAATCCCATCTGATTCTCTGRGTATGCTAAATCAATCAAGTGAATGCTAATGTCCTGCTGGCTCCAGCAATTGAGCTGGAATTGAACTAGCAGAGACAATGCCTAGAGCTGAGCTGACATCATTGTGCATAGTTCCAATGCACAAATACAACAGAAAGAGAATAGGAACTAGACATTTTAATGTCAACTCTGTTAGAGGCAACGGAAAAAAAGAATCATCATTGATCAAATAGAAACGGACAAGAAAAAAAAGCGGCAGAGACAAGGAAATCTTATTTTCAAGCTCCCAAAGGAAAAACCCCAAAAAGYTGAGATGAAAATAGCATTCTACTAGAAAGAATGGGTTCTTAATACACCTTTAAAATAAAATACATGAAACAGTGATAMAGTAATTTTGCTGCATCTTAAAGGAGCTTGGTTTTGTCAGTCTGGTATTATTTGAAAAAKGCCCTCTGCAGAAAATCATGATCTGAAATTATGAGTTTTCAGGCTCAGAATGCATAGGTCAGAAGCACCATTGTGAGCAGCAATGACATAGAGAAACCAGAAGAGGAACCTTGCTCTTCTGGAGATTCTGTGACATGACTTATGGACAGTTTGTGGAGCCTGAGCATGGGACCAGGCTTGTGTTTTGTTTTACATGGATTCTGTTCCAGCATCTGAGAAAATCTTTAGRCATTGCCTTGGTTTGGCTCCTTGCAGCCTGGAGAGACACAAAAGACTCTGACTTTTTTTTGTGAAAGGGCTTATGGTGAGTAAGTGGCTATTGTTACTAGACAGAAAGTTCTGTGAATTTCTGTTGACATTAACCCACTAAAGGAAAAGGAGAAAGAGAAAGGATGGAAATAGAGCATTTGACAGGCCTGAATGGCAGTACCTTCCACAAGATGTTTTCTTGTACCAAATGCTTAAATCTCTTTATTTTTCCAAGAAAATTGAGGCTTTGAAGTATCAGTTTCTCGCAGCAGACATTTGCTTTCTTATAGCAACATTGAAATAGGAGAGTCCTGAGCTGTATGTGCAGAGGCAAAAATGTCTGCTACATATGTGTTTGCAACAAACTGGAATTACTAACGATGTTAGAGCAGAATTCAGAGCCTTGTGCGACAACTGTAGATCTGTTATATAACAGAGAGCAAACAGACCATAGATGTTAAATGCCTGGTCCTGGGGTGGGGGGAAAACTGTTTCATCTTTGTCTGCCAGCTGARGACCTGTGAGAAAGAGAGCTTGTTCTGTGTAGGCGGGAATGCTGTCACTCTGGTGCTGTGATCAGCTGTAGAAGCTGTTCAGTTGCTGGGGAAGCAGGGATGTAAGCAGTGCCAATAGCGGGCATCTGGGAGCAGGGAGGARCATAGACTGTGGGCAAGAGAGGAGAGTGCACAAGGTCTGAATTTGCAGTGTCTGAGATCAGCAGTGTGTCAGATGTCAGCCTATTTATCTTTGAAGCAGATGTTGACAGTGCTGTGTTAGCTCACAGGGGCTCAGCCCAGCCAGTCCAAGCCTGCTGCCTGTTTTCTTTCAGTTTAGTTTGGAAAYAGTGAGCTGTATTTAGAATTGTCACTTGCACAGCCTTCTGTTACTGCAGCTGCTCTGCTGCAGGTTTCTGCATGGTTACAGGTACAAATATGTCACACTTCCTAATTCCCAAGGAAAGGGCTCCCCAAGGCAATAGATAGAAGGTTTGTTGAGAGGCAGGGGAGGGATGATACATGCTGCATGGTCTTCTTCCTTTTGCCCTCATTTCTATAGAGCTTACTTATGGTTTATACTCTCTATGTGGTACTTTCGTTTTCAATATGTRCAATATCTAACATATTCATAATTTGGAGAGTATACTCCTGGTTTAAAATGTTGATATGCTGGTACGTGGGTAATTGTGCCCTAGCTCCTGCTCATATCTAAACATCTACCTTCAGGTAAAAAAAACAGTAGCTGATTGCTACATCTCTGGGCTTAATTTTGCTATCTCATTAATGTGAGGATTTTTCTTGAGGAAAAAATTAAACATGCTTGGATCAGTTATATCAATACARGAGGTGGAGAAGCTACTATGACAGAAGAGAAAAATCTCTTTAGGAATGTGAATTGTCAGTGATGTACAGAATCTATTCACACACTAAAAGATTGAATTAAAAGTGATAATTATGTGCTGTTTTTGCTGCTGAAGTAGTTTAATGCCATTATGACTGTGCTATTTAATGGAAAAGCTTAGAATCAGACTAGCATGGGAATACAAAAAAATTTAATGGATTTCTGCTCAAGTCATTCTTTCTATTATGAAACAAACCTACCAAATATATATAACTAGGTCTTCGGATTCAATTATTAATCCTCTCTYCTAATTTGAAGAGCAAAATTATCACTTAACAGCAGTTCTCTGAAATAGAATTTTAATGATTCTAGTCATCTCATAGTTGAACATGATTTTTCCTGATCAGAACAAAGTTAGAAGATTCTCAGTGCTGAATCAGTTTTAATTATTAACCTCAACCAGGTAAAAAATATAGTGTCAACATCATGTCTTGAACATCTGTCAAAGAAGCTGTCAGAAATGTTCTCCATGGGTTGTTGTGTGTTACTTGGCTTCTCTGYGTGAGGAAAAGGCTTTGGTACATGAGGTATTGGAATGAGATTGTAGATATAATGTATAGGAAGGGAAATATTCCATAGACCTGGAAGGATTCTTGAGGCCTGATCCCAACATTTTTCAGTTCTAAAACAAATTTGATGGGCTTCATCATAATGTGATCTTGTCTCCCCAAGGAAATTTGCAGTAATTTAGGTGAAATGCTTGTTTGATCTTGAAAGGAAGAAAAGGAAGGAAGTAGAAGACTGGACATTTGTGCGTCGTCCTTTTACAGGTTGGTACTAAGGTAAATGGATTGAGATAATTGTGGTGGGTAACTCATGCTCCTTGAATGGTTTATAGGGATGTACTATTGGTGACAACTGCTGTTGCAAATTCAGAATCAGAAATAATCTCTTGTAGAAGCTCTGCAAATCTTCTCTAGGAGGAATACAGATAAAGGTGGGAAGACCCAGCTCTRTTTTTATTATTAGCCACATATTTTCAACTGTTTGTGCATTTGGTTGTTCCCTGGGATTTTTTTACATCCCCTCTGAATACTCTATAACTCAGCGGTGAATCTCCTCCTTGGTGTTAACTATGAAAGGTCTTTTGTTCCCAGTGTCTCATAGCAGCTATCTGTGTTTTTTGATTCTGATGCTAGAAAACTAAAGTTAGTTATTCTCAAAGTGCACATTATTTGACACAACATACATAAACTTATGTTATTTGACATCACATGTTTACCATCAGATACTTTCTGGCACRTCTGAAAATCAAGTCACCTCTTCATTCCAGCAAGATGTCAGTTCTTCCTTACTGCTGGTGTTTTGGTATTTTATATAACATGCCAAGCCTAGACTGACCAAGATGTTTATTTGGCCTTTTAGTAAGTAGCAAACTTCTGGGCATTCTACAGAGAATACCCAGGGTTACAATTTGCCAATCTTTTTAGATGATTACATACCTTTCTTTTGCCATGTATTTGTGTTTTGTTTTGGCTCTTTCCACGCTTTAATGACAAAAAATGTGTAATAAGTTCATATTGTATGTTCCCAAGGTCTTTCTAATGAAGTGTTGGAACTTCTTTACAGTTGTACTCAGTTTTGCTGGCTGACATCAGGAAAACAGAGCAGTGTTACAGCTGTGGAGAAATTTTGTGAGATTCAGTTCATTTCCCTTTGAAAATGAGAAATCGATACAAGTTGGCAGAAACACTCCCATGCAAACAAGAGTCTTGAAAGGCTGACTCTGAGGTTCYCCGGTGCAATTGGGATCAATGGAAATACTGCTGCTTCATTTTCTGCTGTGGTCCCAAATTTTCTGCCTGCAGTAACTAGGCTAATTGCGGGAGTTTTCTTCCCTGGTGATTTTTCTGGTTGGATGTCCATCCGCTATGACACCATGGTCAACATTAATGTAGGTCTTAATATCATTCTCCCTTCTCTGCTTGAAGTGAAAGAGAACTGTGAGTGTAGGATCAAGCCCTTAATTTGTTATTTACAYTTGATTTGAGGCTTATTGTCCAAGGTCAAGCTAAAAGGGTAACGGAATTACTCAGGCCTGTGAACAACTCATCATGTCAGACAGAAAGCAATTGGGTCCAAGGCGCAGCATGTTGGAGCTTTGCCACTTCCTTTCTCTTTCAGTGCTGTTCTGTCTTCTCAGTCCTGTAAACAGTCTCTTCATGCCTTTCTGTGGGTAACTGGGCTTCCTTCCTGAAACCTTCCCAAATTCAAACTGCRTTTGGCAATAATTTTGTATTTGTGTTTGATACAAAAGTTTTCAAAGGAGCTTCACAGACACTAATCAGGGTAAAAATGCAAATYTAAAATCTGGCTTATTCTAAAGTTTCCTTTGGAAACTATTTAATTTCTTACAAGCACACTTTGGCAGATGATGTGGCCCTTATAGTAATAAATCACAGGAACATGAGACACTTCACTGCAGCTGTGACATGGCTAGTTAGGATCCTATTCAAGAAAAAGGCTTAGGCAGTGTATTTTCTTTCCTATATTCTGCTGTACCATTTCTCCCCTGTATAGATCAAGTGAAAAGACTCTCAGAATGCTCTTATAATTGTCTCCTTAGAGTTATAATCTGCAAATGCTTTTTTCTAAAAGATAAAAATACCCAAATCTTAATGGAGCCTTTTAAAATGGCACATCAGTAACTCTCCAACCTCCTTCACGGTTGTGTAAATCTCTTTAATAAGGGTGAGCAGAAGCTTACAGAGGTCTCTTTGATTAAAGGTTTGACCTGGAATTACTTTGRATTTGTATTATGGAGTCAGCAGGTTTACTGTGGTAAGTCTTAACACAGAATCTTTTGAAGTGCTGTGCAGGTAGAGCTGTAAAGACAGCAAGTGTTCTATAAAACTTGCTAAAACACAACAGAACCTGTTAAGCATTAGGGTGCTGTGTTGGAAAGCCATATCCACAGAGCACAGGTAACTAGCCTTGCTAGTTTAAAATCTGGGTTGCAAAGTTTTGTGAGTGGGATTATATGGCACTATTTCATGAAAAGAAGCCTGGATTCAGTCCTCCATAGGGTCCATTCTGCCTTATGTCCAGGACTCCTGCAATATTATAATCACAAAAAAATAACAGTTCTAAGAAATGTCTCAAAACAGTAAGAAATATAGCCAGGACAATGAGTTTCAAGGAAATTAATATGCTCAGTGCTTCATCTCCATGCATGACTTGACTCAGAGGAAGCAATCAAGGACACAGGAGCCCGTGAGGCCTTTTAACCCCACTAATTTTGAGTTTTATGGGTATAAATTTCTTAGAAGGGGAAGTTCTCCTCATGGTCACCTAACTCTYTGCTAACAGATGTTTTTTATCTGTCTGTGGTGGTCCTGTAATTTGCTGAATGGAGAATGGAAATGCTTCTCTATATGATGGGTGGTCTCTAAAGCTTGGGCAAARCTTTCAGTATGTGCAGTATTTAATGGTTCTTTTAGTAGCCAATGTTTCAAATATATTTCTGCTGCAGACATCTAAGATGTCCTTTAGGCATCTTCTTCTCTTATCCTCTTACCAGGAATCTCAAAACGTTTTGCAAAATTATTATCAATCCAGATGTGAGGAAAAGGAGGTATAAGAAATGTGAGAATGTCTCTGACAGATCTGAGGATAGAGCCACCCTCTGKCTTGCTAGGATACCAGGCAAGCTTCTTCACTTTCCAGTGCTCCAGAAACCTCTATTGCTCAGGAACCCATCTCTGTGCAGCACTCAGAGGTCAGTGGGGAATTCAGCAGGAACTGGCTGGAGTAGCCAGTGTTGGGAGAGTTGGAAAAGGCTGAAATGAAAATGTAGAGTAAGGACAAGAGATTGCAATTGATGGAGATTTGAAAGCAAGTGATTGAGTGTGCCTTCTGCAAATGCAGAATTAAACATATGGCCTTTAATCACCCTCTTCAAGCCTTTTTGAWGTTTTCCTGCTACTTTCAAAGAAATAGTAACCCTGGCTCAGCTGACAAATGGYAGTTCATTAGGATATGGTAATTTGATTGCTTTTGATTATCTTTCTCTGCTCTTGGTATTTGAGAAGGAAGAGTATTCTAAATTGTAAGGGAAATGATTTGTTCTGATTTATGCCACCAAAAAAAAAAATCCAGAGGAAGATTAATTCCAAGGAACAAAAATGTCTATTARCATAAATTACTCTTAGCCATAGTGAGCATTAAACTTAAACTATCTGTTCTCTCCATGTGGCACCACTGTTTTTAGCATAGAGGCTTGAGTGCTACATGAAGTGAATGAGGAATAGTGGAAGGTTGATAGCTCAGCAGGCATTGAATTGGTAYCAGTTCAGAAAGCTTGACAGATGAGACATGCTTTAGAAAAACAGGTGAATCAAAGCTGTAGCTAGAAAACCATCTCAGTCCCAATGCATGAGTTTCTCCTGTGCTTTAGTACCAATACCTCTGTTGATTTACTTGCCTCACCTTGTCTCAGGAGAAGAGGTCTGTAACAATGATAGAGGACTCCCTTTTGAACTTATGTGAACTCACTCTGCAGAAGGATTAAAATTGGATTTCAGCTTAGTAGCTCTGATGTTGTCTAGCATCAGGAAGTGCATTGCTAGCAGGATAGATATCTTGCCTGCTGTGTGCCTKTTGAGTAATGTGCTGCATAGGTGCTTCCCATTTTAGGACAGGGTTGCTCAGAGTGCCACATGGCGTCCTGTTGTGACTGAGACTGTCCCTCTGTGAGCTGTCCTCAGACCAAGTGTCTGTGCTGGTACCAGTCCATCCCAGCTCTCTGTCTTTGCAGTGTCACRGTGCCATCTCTGCTGTGGGAGGACAGTGCTGTGCATTTGCAGTCACCATTTTATGTGCTGGCAGGCATCCACAGGATTTGTGCCTGAATGCACTTCTTCAGCTCTGCAGCAAACCCAGCATGTTTTTCTCAGCTGGAGAAACTGCTGTTGTGCACTTGCAGAGCAAAACACGTTTGCTTAGGAGGTGTCAGGGCTGKKTGTACACAYGGTCAGCCCAGCATGGTGGGAGATKTCAKGGTGCTCTCTGACTCCTCCCAGGCTGAAACTGAGGAACTGACCTGGCTAACTAAAGACAGGGGTACTTGGGTCCACGCTGCATAGTGGGGCAGTCTTGCAAATGACCTTTTGCATGCTGAGCTTTGTTCCCTCCATTTATATTTCTCTGTGCTCAGGCTGGGTTGATGAGTACTTGGAATCAGGAATAGGGGAACTTCCTCACCAGTGTGTCAGTGTGGAAAGCAGAAATTCCTTGACTCTGTGTAAGCCCCACTCAGCAATAACAAAAGCATATATATTATCARCCCTCTATTCAGCAGAAATCCAAAACACGACCCCACACCAGCCACTGTGAAGAAAATTAACTCTACCCAGGGTGGTGGAAGTTATCTCTACTCATAACAYATAATGGAACACAGTAGCCTATTTCAAGAAAAAAAGTCAAATTTTTGTAAGTACAGCTAATGGACTGAATGTTGCATGTAGAGTCCACACAGGCCACTGAAATAGCATCATAAGCCTTAAATCCTGACAGCTTCCTGGTTCAATAGTGGCCCTAGAGAAAAAAAAATCTGGCTTTTTGAATTCTAGTGAGTGCCAGGCTGTAAGCTGATGGTGCTCTTTGACAATGAGATGAGGTGTCAAGCAGTGAAAAGGGTGGGTAGGAAAGCTCTCCTAGCCCTTGCTTCCTTTCTTCTTGCCAGATCAAAAAAGTGACCCTGAGGCTTGAGAACACTGTACAGAAAATAGCAGGTGTGTATGGGTYAAGCCCAACTATTCTAGATGGAGTAGGGACTAATATGTTTGACTCAATTTTTTTCTTTCTCCTTTTGTTTTTCTTCCTACAGATGGGTTATTTTGTTTCTACTTCATTTATATTTGCATCTCTTTCTCAATAGAGATGGTTGTTATACCTGAGAGCTGAGGTTTTTTGTAGAAGATGAGTTATAAAGTACTTAATTAGAAGGAKGGAGAGCAGCTTGAAATGAAACCTACACCTTCCAGTGAGAGTGACATTGTACGTCTCAGCTGTAGAGGTTGTATTGATTAATTCATGCTGCCTTGAAATGCTATTGTGCTACTTACCTTAGCTCTAGCAAATGGTGTTTTTATAATGAAGTGGAAAGGGTTTGAAATAATGAGGCACAAAAATGATCACTCTACTGGAGCAATAGAAAACTGTCTTCTTAAAAAATGTGCAAAGCAGTCAGCCCAATGGCACAGTAGCACATCACAGTGACTGTTCTGCTTTTTTCCATCTGAGATGATGGGGAAGGCAATGTCTGAAATGAAAATGAGAACACAGTGAGGGTRCTTAAAGTGTTCTAGTCTCCTTGGTGAATGTGATGAGTAAACTTAGACAAGGAGTAGTATATCAGAAAACCATATTGATTATGCACTGCATGAAGAGTAGTGAGACAGGAGCTCTTCCTCGTTCCCCCAAAACCCCACACCAAARCCAAACCTCCAGACAGTCAGGCAATTTCTTGACTATTTTGAATGCCAGCAGTCTGTCATGCATCTAGCTCTAATCAGCTGGTTTTTGAGAGAAAGGAAATCAAATGTCTTAATATTAGTGGAATAGTGCCGTGGGTATCTATCTTGTGGCATATTCATTGTATGAAGAAACTGGAGGGGGAAAGGAAAAAGAGGAAGCAGACTCTTGTCAGTATTCTTGTCTATATAAAATAWGTTTGAAAATATTTATTTGAACTGAAAGAGAGGATCACACCCTGTGAGTAAAGGGGGTGAAGAAAGGGTGTTTACAAATATTTCATTGCTTTTGAAGTAGTATTTTCAAGCAGCAGAAATGTTCAGCTCCTAGCCAGAATTCTTAATTGCTTTTATGTATAACAGACAAAACACCTAAAACCAAAACCCACTTTCATGATTCTCAATTTTTAGGTATCATTCTCTATTTCATACTCACAAAGTTCTTCTACAAGCTCCAAGTGACTTCAGCTGGCAAACCACCAAAAAGTAGTTATTAATATTTATCCCTGACAAATGGGAGGGTCTCAAGCCCAGTTAATTTCAAATTGCAATCATCAGAGCTGTTCCCTTTTTATGTCCCAGTTGTAGACAAGGGTAGTCAGAAAAGCTTATCCTAAGAGAGGATGAATCTGGACTAGGTTGGGTATAGTCACACAGGCGACCCAGCTGAGAGCAGGAATAGGAGACTTTGCCTCTGTCTGCACCTGCCTTTCCCAGAAAGCCCTAAATGACTTGYTAGGAATAGAAAACATGTTTGTGCTCTGGTAATGATGTTTCTGTTCTCTGTGTGTATTTTTAAGACAAATGCATGTTAAAAATTATCTACTAGCCATAAAAACCAGTAAAAATTACCCTGCTTGAAATAAAAATGTCAGACCCACTCGTGATTATTTAAATGGAAATAGTCACCATGTGCTGTGGTAGTGATGAGGCCTGTGCAGCAGAGAGTTTTAGGAGATTCTCTGTATTCTCAGGACAGCACTGATTGCTACTCTGGAGCACAGCGATTTAAAATAASAGTTTCACTTCATTAAACTGTAAGTTTCTCCCATCCAAAGCATAGTCCAGAGAGAAGTCTTTTTTAGTATACCCTTAAGAAGTCAACAGCCCATTGCTTCCTGATGTTTATTCTTGACTGTGGAAACAAATGTTGCTGTAACTACTCTGAGTCCCACCCTTGCTCAAAGAGGCAAAGTGCCTCTCTAATAAAAAAAATTGGGATTATTTGTCTAAATTTTTCTGTGTAACCTGAATTAGAGAACTGTGGATTTGTGTCCCAATGTAATATGGATGCAATTGCAAMAATCAATGCATAAAACAGAGCCCAGAAGAGAATTACATTTAGCAGGAGACAGAAAATCAAAACAGATTCCAAACAAATTAGAAATCAAGACTGCAGCAGCTTGAGCTGACTTCGCCTTATAGGGATAGTTTATTAATGTAACTAAGGTGATTTTTTGTCCAGAACTCCCCATCAGTACTATTTGCCCATGTAACATTTCTGTTCTGTGACTTTCATATAGTGATACATGCAGCAGATCAACAATGGTAAAATGGCAAGAAGATAATTAAWGCTTTACAACGTGTTGGAACTTTAAAGATATTGGAAAGTGCTCACACAAAATCTGAACACCTGAGCTGTACCAATATCACCCAACAGAAGCAATATAGCTTTTAGTCCAGAGAAATATSCTGCATATCCCAGATCGAATAAAGTATATTGGATCCTTAATTTGTGATCCAAGTGCTTTGCATTTGTTTAACCTAATCCAATCTTAACCATTGCTAAAATGATAGTGCTTTGTCTTTCATGTCACACAGAGAAAGATCTACCAAATATGTCACTTTTGAAACAGAATGCTCACCTGTGGTTTCAATTCAATGGAGTTTGGAAGTAAAGAAACAACAATGGGACTGTTTCTCTATTTTCCAATGTTAACATAGTTGAAAATAATGAGAGAATGGTGACTTGATACTGGAAAATGATAATTGGAAAGATAAACCTGTTCTAATTTTAAAAAAAGAAAAAAAATCACAAAAAGAAGAAAAAGAAATTAATTCAGGATATGGCAGCACATTGTGAAGTTGTTTGTGTGTCTATGCTATGGTAAGACATATTATTTTACCCCAACTTTTAAATGGATTCCAACACAGATTCAGGAGTTTTCCCAGTGCTTTCCTTCAGGTAACCTGTGTTGTAATGRCAAGTGTTGTATGTACTGCTCTGTTCCTATGCCCAGCTCTGCTGCTTGCCTTCCTGATCCCCTCCCATTCCTTCCTAGCATTGATTATTGAACATGTGCTTTTTCATCTTTACTGAGAATTTTTTCTGTCAGAAACAGGTGAAGGAGCTTGCACAAGGTCAGCTGGTTGTTTACARCTATCCAACAGTCCATTAAATGTCTGCTCTGGGTACCTCAGATCTATGGGTCCATTTGGATAGACAGCTTAGGATGTATTTAGTTCATTTAAGCACCACTGCTCCTTTTCTCCCTTGAGTTACTGCAGCATTTTCTCTTTGTTTAATTCATTTTGAAAAAGAAAATGTTTAATGAGCCTCACTTGTTATTTTCCAACTGTTTGTCTGGCTGAAAACTGTCATTTCCAAAAGGATATATTAATGGTGCTGTTATCTCTTGATCATGTCAATGTTAATGCATGTATATGCTGTTTCTGCCTCATTTCCACATAATTACAAAGCTGCATTTGGCAAATGAGGGTATGTTTGCTTTCTTGATTAAGAAGGTTTGAAGAAATTTTTATATGCTTGGTAGGACATAACTTTTGAAAAGAGCTAGTTTAGAAGAGAAGCCCAGCAGTGGAGATTCTTAACATTTCCCTAATACTTTCCTCTGCTGAGCAGAAAGCAGTTTGTGAATGCTAATGAAATCAGCTTTGCATTACCCCAGTGAAGCAGCTGTGCATTATTCCTATGAGAAGATGGAGGCACAGTGTGATTAAGTGACTTGTCTGGATTCATACGGCTGCTGGGATTCCAGCATTTGCTCAGGTGTTCACTTTCAGCACTAGATCCAAGGACCAATCTGGAACACAGTGCAGGCTTGGTAAAAGTTTTTTTTTTTTTTTTTCCCCTTCCTTCTGGAAGCTACTATTTTGTGTCCTAAAAACTAAGCTTGTGTCTAAATTTAAATGTCTCTGCTCTTTATGGCTTGGAAGTTAATATCCAAATCATGACTTGCACAAAATAAATACAGTATTCCTTCAGTCCCCCTGACATAAATATTTGAGAGGATTGGACTGAAGGTGTTTCTCCCATGGTGGGTTGGTTCAAAACGTCATGAAACCTTGGACAGTGCCAATGAAATGTATCTCCTCCAGTCAAATAAGACAAAAAAGAGTGGGGTGGGTACATTAATGTGCTAGAAGAGACTGTACCTATCACATCTCCTACATCAGAGGGAATGGATATTGCTTGTATGTGAATTCCCATTTCTTTCCACTCTAATCCTTGCCTGGGTCACAAAGAGAACCAGTTAAAATGGAAAGTTATGGCAGCATGAAGATCAGAGCAGAGACTGACAGAATGTAGGTGGTTCAAGTCAGTCTTCATTAATTCATCATCTGTGGCTGCTGGTGTAAAGTTGTCAAGGTCACTGCATACAGGACAGGGCTGATGGTGGTTAATCCTTGAGGGTCTGGGCTTTCACCCACATTTACACCAAACCCTAAATGAATAATACTTAAAATTAAAGGGGGGGGGGGGGGGGGGGCGTGTCTAGCAAAGGCTCATTCCCTTCTGTCTGAATTTACATGGGTTTAGATCCTCAAGAAGGCAGTTATGGGACAAGATACTGCTTTTGCAACCTGGAAGTCCTAAGCTAGAATCCTTATAACTGCATTAAACCTGGAGTAGCTCATGCCTTCAGGTGCATCTTGTTTTTGTCACTGAAGTGCCAAAACGTCATCCTTGAAGCAGTGCTTGAGTTTCCTCTGTCAAAGAGGGATCTGTACCATATATTTGATCTGAGGTTAGTTGAGTTATTTACAGCAGAGCTTGAAGTTCCCAGTGACTCTATGATTGCCCTTTTTTAGCCAGGTCAACAGCTGTTTGTGTGTTGGTTGAAAAGATTGCAGGTTACAACAATAGCTGGGGGAAAGGTGTTCAGAGAACAATAATGAAAGAAGGAGTAGTACTTCAAAAAAGGTTTCTGTTTGTTGAAGAAATTGGTGAGACTTTTCAAGATGTGTAGAGAGGTCCATGTCTGCACCTGAAAAAGAAAGCACTTTGGAGAAATGGGCTTTCTGTGCTCTCAGCAATTCCCACTGCCAGCCTTAGGAGACTCCTATTGTGCACTTCGGATTTTCCGTTACCAACTGCACGAGTCAGACTTGTAACGGTAGAGAACCCTGAACATCACAGAGAGCAGCACCATTTCTGTCCAGGTTACTGCTGCCATGGTTTATTAGTTGCTTTGCATCTGGACTCAGTAGTGAGTGGTGGCTCTGGTCCTAGTGTGCATGAGAACAATTGGGTTGTGCTTCAGCTGAAGCTTCACTAAGGGCTCTGTGTTTAGTGAGTGGCCTGTTGTGGTTGCCCGTCTTCAGGACACCAAGGTTTATGTGGTGTGTAGGGACCCTGGGAATGCTGTTCACGTGCCACACGTTCATTCACAAGGCAAAACAACACTAAAATGAGGGGAGCTACAAAACTCTATGGAGATGTTTTGTGGCTGCAGCTTTCATTTCTTTTGAATTGCTGCACTTTAATGCTGTKCTGCAAGAACACAGGACTGTAATTAGTTGAGTCCTATTTTTCTGATAACTGCTCAAGTCTCAATATCCTACAAAGCATGGTATTTTTCTAACMAAAGTGAAGGTTTATGGTCTCTATTTCCAAAGAACTCATCCTTAAGGGGAAACAGTCCATTACATAAAATAAATTTCCAGAAAGTTTCTCAACACTATTTGCTTAATAGAATCATTAGTACCACAATTTTAAAGAAAAATGCCAGSTAACCAGAATAATTCTCTGTGTGTCTCTGGCTGCAGTATGTATAATGCTGCTATGTACTTACAAGTTAAGAGATTCCTCTGTATTTATTTTGAAAACTGGTAACATGTTAATGAACTGATGACTTCCTTAAAGCAATGCTTTAGGACAGTCARTCCTACTGAACTTGTAATTGCTATTTGCTGGAAAGGTCAACAACTTTCAAATCTCAGTAGAATRCTGAATGGCTGCAAACTATGCTCTCCAAATACAGCTGCAAATATATCACCCTCTACCTCTGCTCCACCCACACATTGCAAATAGCTATAGGAGGAAAACATCTACTGCTGAGCAAGAAGATTCCTAAATGATAGACATCAATAATTTAATCAATTAAATTAATTCCTTCATTATTAATTGCACTATGGCTTAAATGAGTGTTTTTTTTTGTTTTGCTCTTTTCTTGCAGTATTACCATAAGTAGAGGTTCCTTTTTTTTTTTTTTTTTTTTTTTTTTTTTTTTTTTTTTTTTTTTTTTTTTTTTTTTTTTATTTTATTTTTATTTCTGCAGATTCAGCGCATCTACAGCAGCATGAGCTAGTGTAGGCAAAGAATGTCAGGCTGAGAATTGCTCTGCTCTCAAAACCCATGGCCAGGCAATCTCTAGAACATTCAGAACCTGGAGARGAGAGGGGAAATGTGCTTTTGGTTAGATAAGTAGTTATTCACACTGCCCATCAGGAGTTTTATTGTGCAGTATTTTTCTTTTTAATCTATAAAGTAGCTGACCTAAGGTTTGTACTTCATTCTGAGGAAAATCTGTGTACTTTACATAATTTGCCCTGAAAGTGGCTGTTGAACTCAAAATGTGGCACTGTAACAATTGCCATCAAGGAGAGGCAACCTGGCTTGAGWGTGTCTGTACCCACTAGACAATCTGTTCATTGCAGCTTAGTGTTGAGTAAAATCTAATTTAGTTTGTGTCAGAAGCCAGATAGTTCAGACAAAAGGAAGCCTGAAGATAGGGTGTTGCTCTGCATGTCCAGGCTTCCATAACCCCTTGTAGTAATATTGCATATAGAGTATACAAAAGAACAGGGCCTATCCAGTTGAGTTTTAGATATCTCCAAGGATAAAGTTCCCTGCCCACTCTGTCCCCTGTTCTGGTGTTTGTTTACCTACATASTGAAAAAAAMCCCAACAAAACAACCAAAYATGCACATATCTGATCCGAATTTCAAACACTGGTCTTAATTTGGTGTTGCCTACCAAGTTATAGAGAGTATTGTTTAGTTCATTAAAAAAACCCACAACTTTAAATAGCATTGACTCTAATATCTATCTCAGGAATGTTACTAGTGGCACTGGTTGGACATGGTGCTGTTGATTACAAGGTTAGGGTTTTTCAATKAAGCCAGTTTGATGTGTTTATAGGAATAGGGCAGCAGCTGAACTGTTCCACTCTGTTGTGCCATAGTGTGCCTGGATGTATTTCCTCTTCYTGTTGACTGACATCCACTGTTCCCTCCCTACTGAAAAACAGAGCAAGTGGAGTAATGTGACCCGTGTGTCACTTGTGAGCCACAGAGTCATCACTGACATTGAGATATATCTCGGTGAGCAGCCTCTGCAGTTCAGCACTACTGGCCCAGATGTTGCTTTTCTTTTTTTTTTTTCTCTTCCCCTCTTTTGCAGAGCACCCATGTGCCTTCTGTGTATGGCTTGTAATTTGGGAGCAACAAATCCTCAGCAATTCCAGCTTTTTTGGGTCTGGGAGCAAAGAGTCACTAGGCTGGTGCTTTGTAGTGTGTAGAGCACCAGTGGATGAGGGTTGGACAGGCAGGTAACGTGTCCAGAATATCAGCAGTAACTGGAGGCCTCTTTGTTTGGACTCATTGCTTTGATTGTTTCCTTCCTATGTTCAATTACTGATGATGGCCCAAGGATCAGCGTTGTTTACAGAGCAGGGTGTGGGAATGGTTTGCTTCAGCAGTAATGTACTTCAGTTACAAACAAGGGCTACTTTGATCCTGTTAATTGCTTACCAGGTGCTCTACCCCAGTGGTGGGTAAACAAAGGAGATGCCAGGGGGCACTGAGGTCACTGCTGTGCAAGGGTGGGTGACCTGGGGAGCCAAGGGTGATGCTGAGCCTGGCAGAGCAGTGACCCCCCAAACCAAGGGTGAGTGATCCCAGCCTCTCCTGTACCTTTCCCCATGTGGTTTTTACCCTGAGATCCAACTGCTGGAATCACTGTGCCAGGTCAGAGCAGGCCTTGAGCAGGCAAACCCTGCCAGGGCAAAGCTGCAAAATATTTTGATTCTTTATATTACAGAAGGAGATATAAATCTCTCTACCATCTGAAATTTTGCAGGTGCTACTGAGGATTAACAGGAAAACTTGTTATTTTATCACATGGAGTGTTTTCTTATGGTTGATAAAAGGAATTGGGACCTGAAATTTAGTGTGTTTCATCTAGCAACTTAATCAGCTGTGCAAAACAGATCATAGGCTGTTAATGAAGATTTCTCTGATATGTGTAAGACCTGATGTGTGTTGACAGCAGAYAGAAATCAAAGGAAAATTTGTGATTCAGCTACAGACTTGACAGAAGGTGAATTTGAGAGCAGTAAATTCAGCTTGAGCATGATGTCTAGACTGTACTATTGGAACCTTATTTCCAGATTAATATAATGCAAAACGAAGGGGATAGTGTTTACAGATCAAGAGAGCAAGTCCATAGCCTGGTCTCCCTGACTGAGAGCAGGACCATCTGTTTCTTGCTAGCATTGGCAAGTGTCAGCTTTTATTGCATTCCATCTTCCTTACTGCTCAGGGAAAATTGCTTGCTAATTAACAAGAAAACTCTCCCAATATGTAATAAAGATAGAGACCTTTCTTTAATACTTTTCAGCTTTACTGAGAGGTGTCTAGTSTTCAGATATTACCAAATGATGGTACATCTCATAAATAGCTCTCATGTCCGCTGTGATCTGATCTGCTCTGCGCAGGAAAATGGCAGCACATTTGGAAAACAGATGGCCTYAGTCATGGTTCTGCTACTCTGCTGGCCAAATGGTGAGGCATCTCTTGCTTTTACTTCTTTCATTCTRTTTTTCCTGCCATAATGTTTTCATGCTTGTTAAAATAGTGTGGTTTTATTGCATTGCAAGTGGTTGTGTGGTCATACTTTCAATTCAAACTGGCTTCTCTTTACTCTATGCAGTTACTATTCAGAAATTTAATAAGCAACTTGTTTGTTTTTCCAGATGCTTCAGTAGAAATGTTATATAAAATGGAGTCTAATGTTAATTTTTGTGGATGCACACTTATAAATGCYATTTTTGCTCAAAACACTGCTGCCCAATGTTGCTTGCTTCTTATGTTTTCCAGTTAACTTTCTAGCCATCTGACAATGCTTCTGTCCAAACCAATTTGATTCAAACTCTTTTGTGGGACACTGTAACGGATGTTTGAAAGTCAAGATATTGCATCTTCWTYMYYYYCWKCWRSTAYTKTTKKTTTTTTTTTTTTTTTTTTTTTTTTTGGTAATTTGGTCACAAAAACCACTCAATCTTCCTTGTCCCAATTTGTTTTATTGGCCATTGGGCCATGGCAAGCAACTGCTGAGTGTGAAATCCTCATCCTGGATTGAAGCAGGAATGTTTTAGTGACAGTTACCATGGTTGCTGTCATTTCTGCCTACACAGACAGAAATCACTGTGCAGATGATGGAAATGGAAAAGACACACAGATGACAAATAGAGYAGTGCACTATGTCAGGAGGARCAGTGCTGTCTTGGCTCTGTTCTAAAGTTGCTGGGCAGGTGATAAGGCGGTGATAACAATGTGGCTTAGCTTGTGCCCTCAAACCCTCTCTTTGTTGGGCTTGGTATATAGGCTTCTTATGACCATTTCTTTTCTGTGGGCATTTTGTATGCCAATCTCTGGTCCTGCTGACTTAATTCTAGCTGCTGCAGTAATGCGTGCATTTTAAGTACTTTTCCTTGGTTATTGGGACCATGGGGCCCTTCAGAATTTTCTGAAGGAGCTGCACTTCTCCAGGACTAACAAGAATTGCTCTGGCTGAAAACTAACATCATAATGAGCTAGTGGCTAAAACTCAATATGCAGCAACTTTGCAAAACATAGTCAAGGGAGTTTGTTCTTCTTGGTTGGAATACAGTCAGAATCATAACAAACCTTGGCAAATTCATGCTYTCTAGTGCTCTTGCTCCCTGCCAGCATAGTAACCTACTGCAGTCAGCTCTGTACAGCAGCAACTGACTCTGCTACTGCCCRTGTAGCTTTGTATCTTCCCAAGGAGCCTGTCAGCCTCTTTTCAGAGGAACCTGTGTCTCTGAAAGTGCCCCTTARACCTGCTCTGTTCTTCATGTCTGCATGCTTCAGTGTTGGCATCATGCAATCAGAGAAAATCAGTTTAGAGTTAGAAAAGTGCTCAGTTAGGAAAACTGTTTGTATATGGAAATACCAYGAGAGGAAAACTTTCCAAGGTTATYTGCTGCWCCTGAACTGAGAAAGGGTAAAAGGAGAATGGGTTGAGCCCAGCAGCCTTTTGCCTTGCCGCTGGAGTGTGCAGGTACTGCTACTGTCYAACTGGCACTGTGTGCCAGTGTGACCTCTGCTGTCTTGGCAGAAATCCTGTGCTGACCAGGCTTTCCTTAATGCCTCTTGCATTTGGAAATTTGTCCAAAAGCACTTGCTGTTGCAGCAATGTGCAGCTTTGCAGCAGGAACTCTGTGCATGTGTCTGAAAGGTTTCCTGCTGGGGCTCACAAAGTGAGTTGCTTTTAGTGGTGTCATGTCCTGACATTGTGGGGAATCCCAGCACTGCTGAGGTGGTGTGCTAAAAGAGCTTGTACGTATTTTTCTTTCCCCATTGTCTCTTGAAAGACAAGGATTCCTGCCTGTGTCTTGAATCTGTGCTGCACAACAAGCTGTCTGTCTGCAGCTGGCAATTTGCACAGGACCTACATCACATGCAGAATTCTTGACTGTGGTTGGGGAGAGTGTTGATTTCATGTACTGTACTAGAAATGTACTTCATCTCTTTGGGGGTCAGGATCACAACAACCGTGTTGAGAGCACCTTCTCCYCCCTGTACCTTAACTGGCTAAAACAACCCAATATGCAGATTTTTCTGGAAAACTTGAGGAGAAAAGTAGAAAAAAAACATATCACTCAGCTGAATGAAATGAGTAATGTTCCCYGGAGCAAATAGGATTTATAGTGATTTCAATATGTGCATGTGTGTGGGGGAAATACTGACAAGTGTAATAAAATAAATATTGGTGTTTTTTTCAAGCAATCACTGTGTAAAATATTGTCCTTGGGACAGAAAAGTTACCTTGATGCTGAAATAATGCACTGGTCCTCTGTCTGTCGGCATTATATCAAAGCCTCAGTACATTTTTCATCCCCCCAGGCATTATTTTTCAGCTATTGTCCTCAGTACCAAACTCCATTCATAACATGTATTTATAGCTGGAGATTTTTTATAATATATAAAAATGAGGAAGCTGCCACAAAATGGCTTTTGGTTTCCTCTGAGACTTGCAAAATAGATGTTAAAAGCAAGTGATTTAAAACAGCAATTTTATTAAAAATGTATTATTGCCATTTGTAGCTTTCACAGCTATTCTCCAGAACTATCTTAGGCTTCCAAGGATGAAGTATGAAGCYTTGAATTTGCAGCTTTGTTTTTGGTTTATTTTAAACTTTGAGGCAACAAATCTGCTGGACCAAATTTATGCCAAATAACTGTGTGCCAGACTTATGCCAGCAGAGCTTCTGATTTRGTCTCTCTCCTTCCTTCATGTCAGTGGAGACAGTCAAGACAGGGAAACTAAGGACGAGCTATATTCAGATGTTTAGTTATGCAGATCAATACCTGTGCGGATTTACAAATATCTCAGCAGGYTGTGTTTCCTTCCCATGGGCTTTGGGGGTGAACCACCTGCCTGAAAGCTGTAGTAAGTACCCAGGTACCGTTTGGGAAAATCAGCTATGCGTGAAATGTATTTTTGCAAATCACATAGAAGCTGGGATGGAGCAGGAATTCCACCTAGATTTCTATGTTCTAGCTGGTGACTTGTTCCATTTGGAGGCCAGGCTGTGCCAGCTATCCCTTGCTGATTTGGGTCATAATYTGCATATTGATCAAAGTCTCTTTTAGCTAAAAAGCAAATAAAAATTTGCTTCCAAACAATCAGCAGGTACMAAGCTGTATCTCACTGATCAGTCTGTGAAAGTGGTAAAAGTGAAGACGTTTAATGAGGACTGATTACATGGGCTAAATAATGCTGTTGATGTAATTCTGTATGGAGATCATAAATACCTGAAAGAAGTATTCCAMCCATTGTTACTGGTAAAAGGAGTGGCCACACTTGTACTGATAAGCTTTTGAAGTGGCAGGAGCAAACTGACTATTAGGAGGATACCTTCCCATTTATGGTGTAGGATACCTGGCAAATGGGATGTATGGATACTAGTTTTGAAAATTTGAAGATTGCAGCACTTTCTATGTACTTGTTGTGGTCAATATGCATCTATGAATTACTTCATGCAGACAGCTTGTGAGCCAGGGATGGAATAGGCTTGTTTAGTAAGTGCAAGACATAACACTGTGTCCTGCCTTTGCTGGAATTATGTGGGATTGGGGTGAAAGTGTTGCTGCCCTGAACAGCTCTCCTTTGTGCAACAGCATGAAGAGACCTGGGAGAGAATTTAATCTTTGAAGGTTCTAGAAGGTGCTTTTTTCTTCCCCTTCCTCTGTAGTGTTTAGCTTTACATTGGTTTAGGTAGCTCATATGTTTTCTTGCTCTTCAGTTTTTAGGACAGGAAGGAAAAGTAAGTGTGGGAAAAACTTTGACAGTTGAGTATAAACTATTGAATAAGTTGACATTCATGTCAGTAGAAGTGGAAGACATTCAATTCAAGTTAGAGGTAATGTTTGTGCTGTACACCCTGCTTTGTGAGCCTGTTTAGTGACAGAGTGCATGTTTTTAAATTTCAAGAAAGAGATTTTTATGCCATCAAGAAATGATATAATAAATTGCTATTTTGTAGTTAAAACTTGGGAATTTTTTAAGGAAACCTACACCTTTATAAACAAAACAAAATAGCAGCATTAAAGTAGACAGGATATACTTCAAGGTAGTGACTAGATCACTGTTTTTTCATCTCCTGTTTTTATTACTCTTTGCTTCTGCTAATAGCTTCTTTAGGGCAGATTTTAAAAATGAATTGCCTGTGATGTTCTTTGGTCTCGGATATAAATAAAGGAAAACTGCTGCTTGTTATTTTGTTGGAAGCTTCTTGTAGAGCTGTGTAATCAGGGCAATTAGAACTTTGCCTGTAGTTTGTCKTCTGGGTTTGCTGTGCATACCAATATCATCAGTCAAGAACTGAACATAAGTGCCTGGCCTCCTCATACATCTGCAGACTTGCTCAGATCAGAGTAGTGGTTTCTAAGCTGACTCCTCTGGATCCTACATTATTTATGATAACAGTTTTTCTTATCCCCTCAAATCTATTTTGAGGGTGTTTTGCTTTTTAGCATTTTTCTGCATTTCTGACTTCAGTGTATGTATCAGTCTGTGGTGAATGATGTAAAAAGCCCAGAGCTATTGCTGGAAGGAAATGAGAAGAAAGAGGCAATAGAAGCTGGCTGGAAGAAAATACCCCAACTGCAGGACTTCCTGGAAAAGCCAGCACTGCAGCAGAGTCGGGCTGCTGGCATGGGTGTTTGTACTTGGATGGGGAGGAATGAGACTTGGTCTGTTCAGAGAGTAGTTTACTTTCTGCTTTTCTCTAKCCAACCTGTTCCTTTCTCTAAACAGCAAGGCCTTTGACATTATGTAACAAAATAACATCAATAATTGTCCTTCATGTAGCATTATTTTCTGGCTTTCAGAGATATTTGAAACAACTGTGTCAGCTACCAGAGCTCAACAGGAGTGAACTTCTGAGATGCTTCTCTGATCCTTCCAGTGGTGGTGTGCTGGAGTGATAAAGCAAGGAATGGTGATCTGGCAGTTCAGTGAAAATAGGGGATGAATACACAGAGCCTGGGAATATAGTTGCCCTGGACTTCTTAGAGCTTTATTTCTCAGTGTTCAAAAAAATTTAGAGCTTGTTCTGTAGCAGAACAAAATACATTCATCTGGGAAGGATTTGTGCTGATCTAGGCATTTGGTCTCACCTGAGGAAAATTCAAGGTCAAGCTAATGTTAGTTATTTAATTTAAAGATGCACCCTGTCTGTGAATCTTCTTTTTTATTTTTCAGCGTAAGATATTATTAAACTTGTAGGTCTCATCCAGGTTTGTTTGTTGACAATATGGGGTTCAGCTGCTATATACTTTATCAAACTAACTTTCTTCCTTTTGATTGCAATTACAGGTGTAATTAATAGTATAATTAACCCCCCMCAGGTGTAATTAATAGTATAATTAACCCACCCATTTGGGGCAGTAGAAATTGCAAGGTGTTTCTCCTCTCGTTAGTGCCAGCACACAGCAGACTTCAATTGAAATGATGGAAGTTCAAGCATTGAAAAACCAAGCCGCGGGCCTGAATTCACGTTCTGCGTTTTTTCCTGCCTCCTGTACGTTCTGTTGTGTGTCTGTCCTTCTACAAGCAGCAACTGTCGCCGGGCTGATGTCACAGCACGCCCTTACTCTGTGCGGTGAGTKTCACACCCGGGGTTGTGAATGGGAGGTGCCTGCTGAGTGTGAGTACGCGGGGTGATGGTTTTGTTGGAGTCTACTCCAGATCCTACTCTTTTTCCCAAGACACGACTGTAGATGTCAGTGTTTAACTAGCGCAGTGCTACTGACTGCCCTGCTGAGAGTGTTTCCGTCAAMATTTGATGCTGGTTTTTCGCTGCAGTGGGAGAAATGTGCTTTCCAAACTGGGACTTGGTGCCTGAAAAGAGAGGGCTGATATACTTCACTGAAATACTGCTTGATTTAATAGCCTGTTTCCCCCTATCCTTAATGAAATTCCCTCTGTGACCTTGTATCTTCTCACAAAAAACCCCTCCAAACTCAATTACAGGCTTGTAAATATCTGCTGTAGATTTGAAACGCTGGGTTTTGGGTTCTTTTTGACTTGTGGCCATAGTGTTTTGCCAAATTATATTCACGAGAAGAATAGAATAGTTCTGCTTTTCAGTGTTTCCTGAATTTGTAAATAAGTATTTTGACCAAGGAGTTGTGTAATTTAGTTAATATATGTTTCTCAGTGGGACAACTGAAGCTCAGAGAAGGCTCCCATTGATAGYAGAAGGCTGCAGCTGTAGCACATGATGACTTTTGAACAATATATGCATCTTTCATTGTATAATCTCATTAAACCCTGATTTTTTTTAAAAGTCTCTTTTGAGGAGCACTAGCATTTTAGTTACATTCTTTTCTGCCAAACCTAAAATAGGTTTTGAAAATGAAAATGACGTAAAATTATCAAGTTTTGAAGCAGTTATGCTGCCAGTTGTAATTGAAAAAGATGAAAAATTAAAAAAAAAAAAAGGGAGGCTTTCTTGTAAAAGTAATGTGTTGTTTATATTGTGGGTGAGAAACTCTGGATATGCCATAGGTGAGACAGGTAGGGCAGTCCCTTAACTTGTCTTGGTATTTCTATGCTTGGGGTGGGGAAAAAGTAGAAAAAACAAATTCATCGGGTTGTAATTTTTATGTCCAAGTTCCTAGTGGGGGAAGATTTGTTCAAATTTGGCAAGACCGTTCTCTCAAACACTGCAAAATTCCAGCTGGGACAAGAATTTCCCACCTATCTCCTGATATCCCTGACTACTGCAGAATGGGAATGTCAGCTGGGTATTGCCTTCCCCRAGGTCCTCACTTTGCTCTCTGGAGACTTGTGCCTTGAATTTGGAAAGGGAGGCAGTGGGCTTTGCATTTGGGGGACAGGAGTGCAGAAAATGGGGATGGAGAGTCTGCAGGACTGCAGACTRCAACTGGGGGGTTGGAAGTGCAAAGAATTGGGATGTAGCTATGGCAGTTGCTTTCAGTGGAGAGCATAAGTGCTACTTAACAAGGACCTGAATTGATTTCTTCTGGAATATTGTGTACAGATCTGATGACCCRTGTCCAAGGAAAATAAACTAGTGCAAAGAAAGCCTGCTTGTATGATAAGGAAAACAGAGAGCTTACTTTATGAGAGGAGACTAGAAGAGGTTGGCTTGTTTGCTTAGTGCAGTATTGCAAAGGCCAAGAGGGGGATATGTTTGCCTATAAATATATCTAGGAGATAAATATCAGGCAGAGAGAAGGCTTCAGCTGGAAACTAGCTCAATCTTACTTCCTAATAAGGGCTGTTGCCTTCACAGGGGTATAAAACACCTACTGTTTTGCTGGCTATGAAAGCAAAAGTCCTGGTGTTGCTGTCCAATGGCAGTGGTGGCAGAGGATCAGTGCTGAGGATGGAGATCAGTCAGCAAAGGACTGACAAATGAAAGTCCTATGATACTTCAGAGTAGGATTCAGGGAGGGGAGGCGATCAACCCTTCAACCAGAATTGTTGATGAACAGGGACCTTCCAGTCTTTGTTCCATGTTGAATTGAAATTTAATTTTATCCTGAGGTYGTATGTACTTCAGCAACTTATGGAATGATCCTTTTGCTTTGCAAAGACACTGCTGAATTAACTGTATTGCTGGAAGAGATATCTTGATCCCAAAGCACTAATTGCATCCTGTTTGCATTGAAGAATTTGTTCTGCATTTATGAATCATCTGTGAGAGCTGGTTGTGATTCAGTGCCTCCCACAGTCACACCTGGTCAAGCCTCCATTTGCACAATATCCATGGCTGCAATTCAACTGAAACAGCATCTCCTCTGCTGGATTCTTAGGATTGCTRTAACCAGAAGAAATTTGTTAGGAGAATCAAAAACCTGTGCCTTCCAGGAGAACTTGGAGGCTCAGGAACCTATTGCCTCTGTGCTTTTCTTGCCTCTTGCAAGAATTGGTGTCCAAAGTGCAGGTATGCTGCATATTTTGAAAGTGTTTGCTGCAAATGCTATCTCTACATTGGCATTTTAGCTTTAAGAGTGAATTTTTGAATTTTGGATCTAAACTGTCCTTGTTTAGAGTGCCTTTGTTTGCATTGTGGGACTGCCTCGGAGCATATATTCTAGTTTTGTTTTGTATTCTGCAGGTYGGTTTCATCCAATCTAGGATTGCATTTAATATGCTCTGATGACCARTGGGCCTTTTTGTCAGTGGGACCAACAAGATTTGAGCTGAAGTGGAATCTCTCAGAAATGTGTATAAAGCAATTATTTSGTCGTTAGCACCCATCAATTTACTCAGTAGATCTGTTCCTTTTGTGCTTTGCTGCTTGTCAAAGTAGGTGTATAACTTGAGCCCTTCCCAGCTGGTGGCAAAGAACCTCTGTTAGGCATGAATTATTTCAGTGTCAAGAAGATAATTCTATGGAATATATGAAGATTGTCGGTGGACCATCTATCGTTTTAAATATGCCAACTTTKAGGCCTCTCTGTGGAAGGTTTAGTTGCACTGAACTGTTTCAAGGTTTCTTCAGACAGGCTTTTCAATGTTTCATCTAAGTATTCAGTACAGCTAGAAATAGGACTTGTCCTCAGGAATTGTGAAGGATAGCAGTAGAACATTGGCAAAATGCTACACTTTTTCTTATAGGGTACCACCCAAGTGGAAATTGTAAGAAATACTTGCAAACCTTTCATTACTATGAACATCCACAAAACCTTGGGCAATTTCTGCTCCTTACTTCTATTTCTGTCTTTTCTTTCAGTGTCAGCTGAGGGTGCTTTTCTGGAGASAATTATTGTTTTTGTGGGCTCTAGTAACAGAGTTTGCTCGTGGTTCACACTTCTGGATGCTTCTGAAATGGAAGTGAAAATAAAAGCTTTTACAGGAAAGGGTAATTATCTGTCTTGTATCCAGTTGTTTTCAGTCCATTCAAGGCAAGCCTCTGRAGCACCTGTCTGGGAATATAGAGGAGTCAAAATGCATTAAGGAAATAACTAGTGTACAGGACATGGAGGGGGCAGAAGACTTTTAAAGAATTAAATCAAGGAWAACCAGTGGTCTTTTCAGCTTATTTTTTGTGAAGAGCAGGTGGAATCCCTTTTTAAGCTTTCTTGCAGCTATATCCTCACTTAAAATCAGGGCTAAATTTGGCCCTCTGGTACACAGCAAAAGGTGATGATGGGTCTACAAGGAAGTTGTGTGATGTTAATTCCAATTCCTAGGGAGGAGATTTTAGTTTGAGAGCTTTTCAGGGCTTCACAGCTTTCCTGCTGTACTCCCTGGTAGCAATGACTTGTGGGGGCACTGGGCTGCTTAATGGTTTGTCAGGTTCTCCACAAAAGATCCACAGACAAAAGGCAGTCTGAATCTTCAAAAGGGCTTCAACCTTTTGTAGTTTGTATTGGGAGGACATTGAATGAAAATCTCTTTGACTGACACTAGTGGAGTGCCCACAGGCAGTTTTTCTAGTTACAAGCATTTTGACTTTTCCAATCATCTGCTGRAGTGTAACCAGTCCCAAAGGCAGGCAGAAGAGCCTCTGGACTMGTTGTCCTCTTTTTTCTTTTGTGTTCAGGAACTGTGTGTTGCAACAAGTRTGCTCAAGTGTCTTGGCACATTTTGTGCCAGTGTTTAGCTGCTTCTGCAGTGAAAGGCTTCATCCCGAGGTGACAGTAAGAGTGGCAGGCAGCCTGTCTGTTTAAACCATTCTCTTCCAGGTGCCTCTGCCCTCTGGGTAGCTCAATAGATGCCTGTTTTCAGGTAGTTTATCTGCAGTAAAGAAATTGTGCCCTTAATTGGGTTATCCTCACCCTGCAGATCTTTCTATTGGGGGGAAAGACTTGCTTCTGGAATTCTTCACTCTGAATCCCAAGGACAATTTGTCCTTATCAAGTGATAGGGCCAGGCTTCAAATACAGCTRTAACCTGACTTATGTTGCTGGGTCAACTCTCTGGTAAGCAGGACAGTATGATGCAAATCAGCATTGACTTAACCTTACATAATGTTTTTGTCTTGGCTAAGCCTGGACAAGTGCTCTTGAAATGCTCGCATACAATCTCATCACCTTTCTAAAAAACTGGAACAATAACTTTAAAAGTTAATTTAGGGGATAATTTCAGAGATATGATGCTGATTTTCATAAAAAGATTTAATAATTGCAGAAATAATGTGTTGGTTTTACCCTGTAGACAAACTTAGCAATTTCTTGTGGATTGCTCCTGGCTACTTTGGACTTTTTCTTCCTGCATTAGATGTATATTTGSTATAATATTATTAGACTTGCTTGCAGTAATCCTTAGGGATAGTCATTCTTTCCATTAGATCAATAACACTTTCCTACTRAAGTGCTTTTTTTGAAGGATAATCATCCTAAATGTGGTATACCCATTATAAAACCCTGTAACTGTTAATTAAAACGGATTGAGGTTTTCCACCTTCTGCTGTATAGTCATATTTGGAATGATATAAAATGAGAATTTCTGTACAGGAAAGCTTTTTGCTCAGATATTGCATGTGTTGTCCCACCATCCACTTATTTCTAAAGAGTGATATGATACCTGTTTTGTTCTSAAGCTGTAGCTGGCAATAGCTGTGGTATGTCAGAAATTATTAATATTTCAATGACTGCTGTCATGACTGAGAGCAAATGCTGACATAATCAGGCTGCAGGATGATGTGCATGCAGACCAGTCCAGTTTAGGCATGACTGAACTGTTGATCAACCTGGTGTGCAAGGACAGGAGTTATSAACTCACCAGGTTACGAGCACAGTAATTCTCTCTAGAAGTTCTCGGTTTTATTTGCCAGACACAAAGAACAGTGGTTGGCAGTAGAGCATGAGGAATGGTTTGTTGGAGGTTTGGCCTYGAGAGAGGCAGCCAACAGTGCCAGTCTCCAGCAAAAGCACTGTGAGTAACTGGAGTTCTGAAGGGCAAACCGAAATGTAGAATTGTTCCACACTGTCCTGAGATATGAGAGCTTTGTTCCATGCCAAAGTGAAAATCCTAAACAACTATATTTCTAATTGATTGTCCCTTCAGTTTTTTTTGAGAGTTTAAATGTTTTGACATATTTTTGCTTCTGAGTGTTTGAATCTAGGAGTTTACCATGAAAGAGTAATAATTTTTTTATTTCTGCAGGAAAGAGTAATAATTTTTTTATTGTAACTTATCGATCCTTAGTCCTTGGAAACTGTCCTCAAGCCTCAGAAGGTCACATGTGGCACAGGCAATTGAGAGCAGCTTTTTTGCTATTTAACACCTCTGTCCTTAGCAGGTGCTAAAATAAAAGCCTAATTTGTGCAGATTATGCTTTTATATATWAAAGGATGCTACTAATCTCAGCTGCTTCAAGACAAGTTAACAGTGCCTAGCAATGTTTTGGTTTGTAAATGACRACTGTTACTGGGCTTTGAGAAGCGTGGGCTCCTGGAGGCTGTGGCTGTGCTGGAAGAGCTTAATTCTGGAAGGGCCACTTGTTAAGTACCCGMAAGTCCAGTGCAAACTTCTTCTGGCACCCGGAGCCTGTGCATAGTTATTTTAGAGCAGACAGTTTGCAATGAGCTACATTTTCATTGTCCAGTACCTCCCTAAAYTTTTGGGACAAACTCCTCTCTGCTGCAAACCTTGCATGCTGAGAAGCTTGTCTGGGAATGACTCAGCAGGGGCATAATGAAAAAAGTTAAAAAAGGGGTAAATGTGAACTGTGGCTTCGGCGGTCTTTTCAGGATGAAAGGCTGCTTATGAAATGCCACCTCCTGACTTGTTCCAGCATCCATCCTTGCATGTGGTTCCTATGCCCTGTAGACACAGTRTTGAATTCCTTCAAAGTGTCCAATGGATATATCTGTTCAGTGCTCTCCAAGGGGCAGTGCTGCTGTTGTCTCCTGGAGTGGGCCAGTGCTGCACAGAGGAACTCAGTCTCCTCTAAGTGACACCTCCAGTGACAAAAGGAATTAAATGGGGTCTCCCAGTGGGTTAGTGCCCAAACTGGATACCTTCTCTTCTACCTTACTGTGCTTTCAAATCTGGCTTTTATCACATCACAGGCATTTAATTATTTCTTGTTCATTGCTACCCTTAGTAATTGTCTGAAAAATTCTGAAAGAAGAAAGGTATCCTTAAGCCTTTTTAAAAAAGTTTTTTTCTTTGTTTAGTCACTTCTCTAAGCCTCTAGGACTTTGCTGGCTCTTTGTTAACCTGCTGGGGAAGAAGGCCAGTTGTGAATAATGTGTTATTGGGACCATTTTTGCTCACAGGCCCTTGTGAGCATCCTGCTATTGGGTGTCAGCATGGGTAATGTTGCAAATACATAATCTTTTGCATGAGAGTGCTATTTTTATGAAGAAAACATGGTATTGAAAGTTTCTGGACTCTTCTTGACTGGGTGATAATAGACAGTCATTTGATTTCARGGTGGTAGTAAAACAGCTAAATGCCTTTTAGTGCAGCCATATGTCCCTAAAATACACATATCTGCTAAAGGGTGTTTTTGTCTATAATGGGTACTWAATATTGTACTAGCTTAATATGCTGTTTTCGTGACCAAATAAGGTCACTGTCTTTTAAACTTCCTGATGGCAAGGGTGGGGAAATGTGTATATATGTTTTTTTTCCTCCTGTCTGAAAGAGTTTGCCATGAGGCAGATGTGGTATTAAAAGTGGTTAGAAGTTTTTGGTTGTGACTATAAAGGTGCTTTAATCTTGTTCTGGAGGTGAATTTAAACRAGCAAACTATTGCTTACAGTATAACCAAGTTTTACATGATGTGGTAGGATTTTGACCTCTGATTGCTGTGGATCCCTGATTTGCTGTATTGAGATTGATTCTGAGGCTCCAAAGGAGGATGGCTGCTGAGACTTCACTGGTGAAAGGGATTGTCTGAGTCCCTACAGTAGCATTAATTA
This sequence comes from Malurus melanocephalus, assembly GCF_030028575.1. NCBI lineage: Eukaryota > Metazoa > Chordata > Aves > Passeriformes > Maluridae > Malurus > Malurus melanocephalus. The sequence continues at coordinate 831,975 of NW_026623288.1, forward strand.
CCTGGAGCAACTCAAGAGAGGCAAGAAAAGCTGGCACATCTCTGAAACATTCCTGTTCTAGCTCAGTTTCTGTAGAACTAACAGAAGGAAAATGTAATGCTCTTTACAGAATATTTGGTTGTTTTCTTCTAATTAGGAAAGATCATGCCAAAATGACAGTTTATTTTCTTATTTACTTTTCATTTTGCCATTCTTGAATTGTTTTAGATTTCTGTTGTGCCTTTTAGGGATTTTTATATGTAAGCACTTGTGTCAAAGAAGCAAAATGTGTTATTGTTGTGTGCTGTTGTTTTTATATCAGGGAGATGTGAAATATTTCTGGCAAGACATTACAAAAAACTGGAGTTGTTCTCTGTGTTTAGTAGTGGTGATTGGTGCTAGTTGTTCTGAGAGGAATTTCATCCTTAATTTCTCTTTTCTTCAGCAGTAGCTGAATATGTGTTTTAAAGTTGGAAGAGGAGTGKGTTTTATACCAAGCAGTCCTGGAGATCCAAGTGGGAGTTCTTGCTATTTAGCAGAGCAGGTATAAGGTTTTAAAATGAACTTGAAAATGTAAAGCTCTGTCAAGATTTGTTTTAACAGTGCAGTAGTTTAACATGGAAATTATTGTAAAGACTTTTTCTATTAGACTTCCCTTATTCTCATTGTTGTTCCTGTCCAGGTTTGAACATGCTGAATTATATCCTTGAGGTGAATGATGTGCAATGCTCACGTTTGTTCTGATCTGCTCAAGRAAGAGTGATAACATAGATATCTTAGGGTGTATTGATATATTTSCTTTAATAATGCAGGATTTTTATTATTTTAGTGCCTTTAATATACTCTGTATAGCTCAAAATGAGCTTTAAAAATGGTTTTGCAATAAAGAGAGCAATAGAGGGTAGAGATAATTTGCTTGTGCAAGAATGTTGCTTGTGTGTGTTACTGGATTATGATATTTACACTGGAATTAATGCAGGSATGTGAGGACAGTGTTTTGTTCCTGCATGGTTGATTTGTATGTGCAAAGGCAAGTGTACACTTGTGTACRTTTCCCATTCAGGAATCTGTGACTTGCCTCTGAAGCTTCTATAGTTTTGGAAAATGTTTGTGTTTGTTGTTTGTTTGTTCCGCCCCACCCCCTGAGTTGTACAAAGGTTTGGATGGTTGTTTAAATTTTTTATCTGAGATCTCCTTGGTGGCTTTGGAGATCTTACGCAAAGGGGAAGGAAATGCCAACCAAGCTTTCCATTCAAAGTGAAGTTATTTGGAAGAGTGTTTCTTTTATCAAATTGTGTAAATGAAAGAGGCCCAAAGGAAAAGACCATGCCTAGAAGCAGAAGAAAAGCATCAGCCTGAATGTGGAAGAGGGGAAGAAACTAAAATATTTATTTCTACTAGGTTGGAGAACAATATGTTAGGCAGGCTTGACTTTTTCGAAGCATGAACTTTACTCTGACATGCTCTGCTACACGCAGCAAYGAACACTCCCTAAAGCAGAACATCAGATGGAGCATTCCGTGCATACAGGATGGTGTTTGTTTAAAAAGAAGCTGGCATTTGTCAAAAACCACGGCAAATATGCTGTTATTTTTATTTTCTACACAACCTGTGAGGTACCAGACATGTTCTAATGAGATTCTGAAATATCAAGCTTATAAATATTGATAGGGAAAGTTTGTTCTCATCCATGGAGAAAGATTGTGTTTTGCAATTATACAGCTTCACTCATGTGAACTGTACTGCAATTTGTTCTTCTGTCTCCTTTGCAGGGGAAATTGTTCAGAGTTACAGTTCAATCTCTCTTCTCAATCAACCCTCTTTTGCCACCTGCATTTCCTAGTTGATGAGATATTTAAAATTGCCTGATGTTCAGAGKGTGCCAAACAGGGAGATCTCATAAGCTTTGCACATAAGCCTTTGAAAAGCCAGCAGTCGCTTTTCTGCTAGAAGAATGTCAAAAATCATCACAGTTGATAATTTTAAAGCAAACGATGTATTTTTAACTGAACCTGAACTGGTTTTTTAACAAAAAACATTGATGTGTTAGAATTTACTTTTTTTCCCAAGGTTTTTGTTTTTTTACATTTATTTCAGGGTTTTACAGATAAATTCTATGCAACATCCTCTGGGACAGGTCACAGCACATTACAGATATTACATATTATTGTGAAAATCTTTGATGTAAACCAGTAGTATGGTTCTTATATCAATTGCAGTAAAAACATACAAGACTTTGTCTGTCTTTTGTTCATCACAGTAAAATCCATCTGAAATTTCCAGGCCTTATTTAACTTCGGACTTAAAGCCGAAATTAACTTCGGACTTAAAGCCCCAAATCACATAAAACCCAAAGGAAGCAACACAATACTTAGTTTTCCTTGTTAATAGCCATCCTGATGATATTTTATCAGGTGGACCTAATTGTAAAGCCTGTGAATATTAAAACTGGACCTCCTTTCAATATGGAGATGTCTCTCTTTAAGTCTGACTGGTTTGCAAACGACATGTGAGAGCAGAGATTGCTTTTCATTCTTTCAACCTTCACTTCGATATGTTAGTTTAGATGCACTGGGGAGAATCTGCTGTGGATGATGGCTGACAGGTACACAGTCACTTGTAAGCTGTCTAAGCCCTGTGCGTAATCTTATGCTGCTTGATTGGTGTCTTTGAAGCTGAAGACAAAGCTTTTGAATTTGATTTGAAATAAAAGATATATCAAGCAAGTGCTTCCTGGGAAGGATGACTCATCTCTGCTGCTTACTTATAACCCTAGGCAGGGAAGCTCAGCTTTACAGTACCTGTGTCGAAACATGGGCAGTAAAACTGCAATAGCAAAGTGGGTTTTAATACACCTCACATCCAGAGGGATGTTTGTAAGGGCATGCGCTGTTAAAGCTGGCTGCTGCTTGTCTGTTTGTAGTGCTGTCCCTCAGTTTTGATCTTGCAGAGCTCTTGGGCAGCAAGGTGTATGTGTTCCAGCGTCTGACCCTGAGCATTGTTCAGGACCCTGCTGCCCTTTGCTCTTGCTTGACTTGCTCTTTTTCCTCTCTGCATGAAAATCTTATTGCTGTTTAACTGGGGGGCCCCTTTCAGGGGTACGTTATACTGTGGTATAATAGGTCAAAACCATCATGGGGACTGGCTACTATATAAAGATAAAACTGGAAGATGAGAATCCAGAGGCTTTTCATTTCCTGTGCCAGCCACAGGCTGCTTGCCTACTATCCCACAGTTGCTTGTATTTTTGAATCTGCTAACTATAATTTTCTATGAGTCTGACTTTGTTCTCTAAGTAGAAAACAGGAACAGGTCGCACGGTGAATAGATCAAAGCTGCTTTAATAGTATACTTTTTGTCAAATGTACATACCCATAGCAGAGCTGTATTCAAACTGAATGCTGTTAAGCTTTTATTGGTACCCAGTGAGAGCATGTAAATACATAAAATATTGAAGTAAAATTACATCTTGAAGTTTTTGCTCTCAGAATTATGCAGGCATTGATTTTCAGTATATATTGCAGTTCCTTCATGCAGAACYATAATGTATTTACTTACTATCTTGTAGAAGGGCTTATGAAATGACTTGCTTCTGGGAGCGTGAACCTGTGTCAGAAATGAGGCAAAAATCAAACACAAGCAAAAACCCAGATCTCTCCAAGTGCCTGAAGCTATACTGTCCTAGGCTGTGATTTGGCAAAAGAAGCAGGGACATCCCAGTTAAGCACTCGTACTTGAGCCACTGCAGAAATCCATACCCTGCTGCAGAAAGGAATGGCTCTTTAGGTACTTCTTTTTCCTTAGATAAGACCATTGAGACTGACACATTCTTCCTTCATTCTGCCTGGAGAATTTTCTCAAGGCAAAGTGAACAGCTTTATGTTATGGCYAGGGGTGAGTATCACAGCCAAGCAGAGAGAAAAATCTTTGTGGAAGGAATGAGACAGAGGAAGATGAGGACTTAGCAGAGCATATCTGCTGGGTCACTGAAATATGAGGTGAAGTTACAGCAACACGAACTTAGAAATTGTTTTTATGACGTGCAGACTGTTCTGATAAATGTACTGTGAGGGAGAAACCTGTGGTGGATGGGAGCTCCTCTGGGCTTTGTGCCAGCAAAAAATCATATGGCTGTGGCAGGTACCATGCTGTAGCTGCACTAACAAATTCTAACAAGAGGGTGAACAAATGTTTATTGGCAGGAATCTAGAGAACTTGGATTCAGCAATGCATGAATATGATTGTGTGTTTTAGCCTTCTTGGACTTTGGTGGCATCAAGTGGACATTCCCCGGATATTATCCTGGACTTTAGCATATCAGTTTGGGATGAGCATTCCACTGGAATGCTACTGTGCAGGGTAGCCCAGGATGATATAACAGCCTTGTGGCAAGAGTCTCTGTCCACTTGTGCTTTATTAAATTGGCACAGTAGGTATTAAAAATTAGGCAGTTTATCTTTTGTGTATAAGGAAATTACTGTACTGTGCAAAGAAATACAAGTACAACCTTCTTCTTTCTTTTTGTCCTTTGTGTTGGCAGTTACAGCCATTCATGTCTCTGTCCCTTCCTCTTTTTATCCCCAGTACATCTGCTTTTCACTGATGGCTGGATCACCTCTTCAAGGGTGTGTTCCCTGCTTTAAAATATAGTTTGTGGTAGTGGTTGTTCTTCATGCACATGATTCCAATACCCAGGCCCCCAAGATTTTTAATTGGTCTTCACTGAATTTACTGAATGAAAATGCAGTGAAGTGTTGTTAGCTTGAATTTCAGAGCAAACTTAAACCCTCTTGAAGTAAATGTGTGTAAAACTTCGAGGTTTTGGTGGAGAAAATATTATCATGATCAGCCACGGATGTAAAACTCATCAGTGTTTTCAGAGCTGTGGCTTGTGGTGGTGTAGATAAATTCTAAATGTGAAGCTCAGCCCAGTGCAAGCAGTAGTGATGTGAAGCTGTCTATAAGTCACATAATACAAGAAGAGCTTCCCTAACCACAGGCTTTGATAAGACTGTAGCCTTTAGATGTTCTCTGAATGCACTCTAGCCTGTATGGAAAAGTTAAATGCTTTAGAATGTGTGAAATGTTMGTAGAATATCTGCAGTGAGTGTTCTCTGCTGATATTAAGGGGAAGTGACTAGGGCAGAATATGTACTAAAATGCACTCTGTGCCTCATCAGCTAAGGCTGCAAACAGATTTCTCATTGAAAGGTGATGTTGTGGTGTGCCTCAAGGACACATAGCTGTGTTCCCCAGGTGCTTAACTGTGAAAGTTTTTCACAAGCTGATGCATTAGCTACCTTGCATTTGTTCAAGGACAATTAATACACAGAAAGAGGAGAAATTGAACAATCCTGGGCAGTCCTCTTATTATAATTCAAAATTAGAAGGACCACATTTTTCATAATTARGGAAAAAAGCAGGAGCAGCTGAATGACTTCTTGTTATTAAAGAACAACTGGCAGATATGTGAATATGAACATGAATTATGCTTTTGGATTGTTGGTAATAAGGTAGTGAATATTTCATGTTAATGCAGGAGAAGTATCCCTAGAATTGTTTGCTTACTTGAAATGTAGTGGCTGTGTTCTAGGACAACAAAAATGAATGTCGTTTATCACTGTATTCTCTCTTTTTTTGTGGCCAATTGAAGCTCAAAAATTCATAAATTGTGATGGATTTTAGTGAAATACAAGTGCTACAGGGAGATCATCTGTTTATTTTTGTTAATAACAGTAACATTGCAGTTCATGAAGACAAATTCTGAGTAAAGGAGAAATCAATATAACGGTAACTCCTACTAAAATTGGGCAGCAAAGTTGTTTGTCAGTAGGAAAGAGGCAAAAATATTAGTATGTGTTTAGAATGATTCTCTAAGAAGTGGCATCCTTAGTGACATCTTTCCTACCTTTTTCTTTGGGGTGGTAAAGCTGTTGCTTTGAATTTTGAGATTAAGTTGCTATTGTTTGGATTAAATAGAAAAAAAAATATAAATTGAGATTTCCTAATTGCTGGGCAGTCCACACTTCCAAACTCTTTCCTGACAGAGCTTCCTGGCATGAGGTTAGTGCTGGATCTAAGATTTTTAAATACTCTTGAATACCTAGGTCAAATGTAGAGTAAAGGAGCTGCAGTGTTCTGGAAGAGAGCTGAGCTCCTGCCACCCATGGTGCTGGGTCTGTGAAGCGAGAGAGGGTGTGCACAGATACACAGAGTTTTACTGACCTGTGCCATGCAGCAAACCTGTCAGGAGTTTCTTCTGCTGTTAGGGAGTTCATCAGTGACTCTTGCAAAACACTTTTGTCCCCCAAGCTTCTGCCTCCTCCTATTTCCTGCTGCTCAGGATCTGTCTCCTCCATGGGTTTTCACCCTGAGCATTGCTCAGCCAAAGGTCTTTTCTTCATCAGCCACTTCAAAATTGTGTTGTGTGACTTGAGTGGCATAAAATGTGTCTTGCAGGTGGGTGATTTAGAGAGGACAATCTTGCTGGTGAGCACAGGATGTTTCACTTGCTAACACAGCACCTGTTAGGTATTTGTGCTCTTTGCCTACTCTGAAGGGTTCCCTGTGATTGCATCCCTGAAAGTGTTTGACTTGCTGCTCTTCCCATAGGCACATTTCTGCTGTGGGAAGAAGCCATTCATAAGCCATCAGATGGGACAGTCCCTTAAGGATGCTCCTGGGATAACGCAAAAGGACCTATGATTTCTGCTGCCTTGGGGTGGGCTTCATAGTTGTGAAATTTGGTCTTATCCAGGTGAAATTGTTAAGCAGAATGAGATTTTTAGTATAGTTTTGGATTTTTTTAAAATTTATTTTGAATGTCATCACTAAGCATAATAGATGTGTTACCTGTTAACTCCACAGGCCAAAATACTCACTATAAGCACACTTGAACTTCTGCAATCCTGTTTGTCAAGCAACAGTTTTGTAAATGGATCATGTAGTTGAGAAGAAAATGTTACCATCATRCTGGCAGCTGGGGCAAACTGTGCAGTGCTTAGGAGGAGTGTGTGACACTGAAAAATAGATTTGTCATATTAAAGCAGTGAGACTGTAATCTGCTGGATACTTTATGGCAGTTAATTTTCAYTCCTACTTTCTGATTATTGATACTGAGGCTTTGATAAGATGTATTTTCTTATTGTGTTTAACCCGTTACTAGGCATGTATTCAACTACTTAAAGCACTTAATAATAAATGGGTCTTCAACACTTTGTGCTTAGGAGKGTATACCTTAGAAAGGTATAAGTTACAGACAGGTTCACACTGCAGCTGTTTGATTTGTGTGCTGACTGGGGTGCTGTTGAGGTCTGACATGGACACATTTGACCCTGGCAAGCTCCTGTGTGTGAAGGGAGAGGAGGAAAGCCTGGTCTGTGTATGTGTGGCTCTGCAGTGGGTCCCTCAGTGTGCCCACCCTCAGCACAACCCTTGCCATGGCTCCTGGCATGCAGGCTTTGCACAGCACTCCTATCCTAAAGTTTCCTTTGCAATTCTGTTAACAAAAGTGATCCCATGTGCGTATCACAGCCTTATATCAGCAGCTACTCCTTGCTTTGGTTTACCCTTTAACGTGAATGTTTTCTGTTGCTTTTTCTTCTGGAAGGAGAAAACAATTTTCCTACTGCAAAAATTGTATACTCTGTCTCTACAGAGCTGTGTCCCATGCAGGTGGGAGCTGACAGTCCCTACTGCCTTGCTGGCATGTGATATAAATAGATTCTGAAAAGGTGAGGCAGGTTCAGCAGCTGGAGATAAGGACAGCAAAGGGAACTCAGCCAGGATGAGATGATGATGTTGTATGGCTGAGAATTTCTTGCTGAAGCGGATATTGGCTGTGAAATGGTGGGARTTGACAAGTACTGCATGACATCTCTTATAGGAGAGATTTTTCTAGAGATCTGTGGACAGATTTGACTTTGCTTTTTACCACCTGTTTAGGTAAAAAATATTTAAAATTGGAGGATGATTATTCCCTGTCTGAGAATTTTCTCTCTGAATGCTGTTGATGAACTGTTATATTAATTTCAGTGGAAAGATAAGCAAATAATTGTCTTGGACAGGTTTGCAGATTTAATGCTGTTTTCCAGTGCTTTCCCTGTGTAATCTCAAATCTGCATTTAGGTTTATATTAATATGTGACAATTCTGTCTCAATTACTTGGCACTGAAAATAGTGCCTGGGAATAGAATTGAAGAATAAAATAGAGGGTGCACCTGGTCACTGCAGAAGATGAGCAACATAAGCAAGCATATATGTGCTGCCTTTCATTTCAGACCCATTGTGGGACATGGATACTTCCACCCAGATCCTATTTTCCMTTGAGCACAGCAGTCTGGTTGTGGCTAAGAGGATGCCTCTGAAAAGAATACATGGAACAAAGTAAATATATTCCAGTCTTCTGCCTGTTATGAATGCTCTCAGCATTCAACAATTTAAAAATTTTTGACCCTAAGGAATGCAGAAATTCCTTAATGTATTTTAAGGAATATGAGAGACTAAATGGTGCTTTAGTTCTCTGTAAAATSGTTGTGCTGGAGGGTGGACCTTCCAGTTAGAAAATAGGCTAAGAGAAAGACTATTAGAAGATAAAACATTCTCACTTAGAGCTGGGGGAAGCAAACTAGTGTTTTAGCAGAGGGGAATGACGGATAAACAATAGCTGAGATTTTCAAGACATTAAAAAACTTAGAAACATCTGTAAAGAGACTGTGTAGCTCAGAGACTGGTAATGAATAATGTGCCTTTTGCCTGTTCAGTGTAGACCTGCAAGAATGCTGTTTTCTCCACTTATGACTRTCATAGAGCTCATAATGCTACTGGACTCAATGTCATGTAGAGTTGTGCTGAATAKTCATTTATTTTGTGTATGAATGAATTTTCTGCTTTGTTAGAATGATGGATTACACTCAGTACAGATGGCACTGGTGCTGGCTACAGTCTTGTCTCATTAGCTCAGTGAGGAAATTCCCATTGATTTCAGTGGAAACACACTTCTGCCAGTGTTGGAGTGCCTCTGCTGACTTTGGCCTGTGGCCACTTGCAGGGCAAAGGTAGGTTTTTGTGCCAAGGCAGCAGTGTGTTAASTATTTGTGCTGTTAGTCTGGATAAAATGTGGGTGCAAAGATACAAACCCTCAATCATGGTTAATGTCATTTTCCACCTATGACACTGGAATTTGGCACGTTTCCATCTTCCACAAATGTTACTGAAAGCACATGGCATTGCACAAGCTCTGTGTGCAAAGTRTTAGTGACAGCAAGTTCTGTTTTTCTAATCCATTAAAAAACTCCAATGCTTTGTAGCATATAAAATAATGCTGTCCGGAAGCTCTGTTCTGTCTTGAAAAGAGCACGGTCTAAAAAGAGTGAAGAAACAGATTTTTTTTGGGAATGTGCTAATGACAGCAGTGTGTGGTCTTTATCCATTTTTTACTCTGTATTAAATCTGCACAGGTAAACCAGACAAGATCTCTAASAGAAGCTCCCCCAAACCCAGGAGTATTGTGATATGTAGTTCTTGTTTTAAAGTCTTGATTTTGTTTAATTGGTTAGRAATGGGCTGTGAACTTCTGTACGTTTAATCCAGAGTTACCAGAATCTAGAAGYGTAGATTTCAGTTCTCTTTCCTGTTAGCTCTGTGAAGTTAGAGTAATCTAATATTTTGCTTCATGTGCTTTGCCATAGGTGGATGTGGTTAGACACTCTCCTGTGCCTGGAATCTCAGATGCTCAGAGTTGAGATGGAAACTGTTTAATTAGATTTTGCTACAAATCCCAAGCCATTTCTTCCTGACATCCACTGAGATTCCATTTTATAARTGCTTTTACTAGATGATGGATGTTATGTTTGAGGTCTCACAGCAAGACCAAGGCTGTACAATTTCTTCCCTAATTTAAATTTCCAGATCTTGTCAATCTGAGGAATACCTGTTTSAGACTTTGCTCATCAAATTGCCTTTACWAGACAGTGTCTGAAAAAAAAWMWSWRWARAGAGRGRGASARAAWAKWGTGWKAKCTCTCTYCCTYCTCCTCTTCCCATTGTGCTTTAGTAAGAGAGGGGTGTGTGACCCTTCACTATCTGCATCTGTCTACACAGTTATCTAGAAGAATATGAATTCTTTCTCCTGTAGTCCATCCTACTTTCAGTCAAGGATTTTTTTTTTTTTTAAGTGGTGTTGTCAAATGCACCTAAACATGGTGGGTATTCTYGAAGGGACAGATGTCTAATTTAGATGGAGGGTTGACTGGTTCTTTATAGGCTTATGGAAGTTCATCAGTACTGGTTTTGTGCTTGATTTTGTTTCTGAACATTTGGTTCCTCTGGTATTTAAGTGGGCAAGTGATCCTGTGTGATAKAGCCACCAAATTCTCACAATTTGAAGCTGACTGCAAGTTGAATGAAGAACTGTATTTTCTTCACCGATGATGAAAGAATTGGTTTCCTGTGGGAGATCAGATTTTTTGCAGAGTTCATTTTGGATTTCSCACTATGTCAGGTGTTTCTGCAGCAATATATAAGATGAAGGGCTATCTCTATGGATTGTTTAAGTTATTCTGTAAGTTGCTTTTGGAGGGAGAAAATGCTTGCTGGAAAATAGGACATACTGGGCTGGTAAAGAACCAAAAGCTCATATCTCTCTTTTCCAGCCTTTTGCATTCCAGATACCTGAGCATGGGCTGAATAGATGAATCCCAGAGCTTATGACTCAAGACCATCTTTTAAGCTCATAGAAGCACATTCCAAAAATACACTGAAAAATAAAGCTGTTCAGCTGGTCTTTTCTGGCAGTAGAAAATGAGGCTTCATGTGATATAGCACTAGGTATTGTGAAGTGATTTAGTAAGCATTTTAAGAATCCATTTATTCAGGGCTAGAGTTAGACCTTTCCATCCTGAGCAGCATCCTGTTTTGTTGAATCCAGGCACTGCTGACAGCAGGGGGTATTTAGAGGCTGCATGACTAAYTCAGTGGTTTTATGCTAACAGTAAATACTTTTGCTTCAATGTTCATARGCAAGATACTATGCATGTATGTTGCTAATTTTAGTAATAATATTTTATTACTTACCTGTTCAGTGGTGATATTTCTTTCCCAGTTTACCTGAGCTAGAGCCTTTTACAAGCATAAAACTTAGTGTCATCTGTGAAACTCCTCTATCTGGGCTGATTGTCTCWGCCAGTTATGGTGCTTCAGTGAATCACTCCACTGAGGAGGTTGCTCCACACCCCTGCATCTTAGCAAATTGCCTTCTGAGCCTTGGCACTGAAATGCTATTGGCTATGCTTCATTATCTCATTCAATAGAAATTCAGTCTCCTGAAGACTGCAATTAAGTTTCCTCTTTGTCTGAAAGGCACAGAATTTAACTGCAATTTTGTTGGTTTTCTCTGAAGCAGGGGAAGGAGGAGGAGAATGCAGAAAAACACCAAACCAGAGACACACACTTTGCGACTGACTTTTTTTTTAATTTGGTAACTTGTTTTTCCTCTGTATAACATTGATCTTGTTGAAGTTGTTGTTCTTTAGTCTGAACTGTAGTAACTGGAGGCATTTATGGAGGCCTGAATGGTGTATGGTTTATTGATAGCTAAAGGAATTCTTGTACTAGTATCCAGAATACTTTTCCTGCCTTACTGTGTTCTAAATGTTGCTACCCTTACTTTCTCATGCTTGAACTTTTGGTGAAATAAAGGCTCTGAGTAGTAGAGGAAGACATGGTTTACTGAGCGGGATATTTGGACAATGCTTTTTCCTTTAAATTGTGGAAGACTGAGCAAGAGATGCTCAAGTTCTGTGCAAAACCAGTGCTGCTGTTCTGCAAAAATCCAAATATCCAGATCTATAAACTTTAGTTCCTCCTGGTCCCAGCAACTGTCCCTCCCAGATCTAACTTTTTCATGTCTGCCTCATTCTGTCTGCTGTACTTAGGCCTGCTGAGTTATTCCATGCCCCTGTTGTGAGCTCAGTGGATTTTTCAAAATGATGACTTTATTTTTTTTCTTGCTCTTCATAGTTTTGCTGGACTGCCCTGCAGCAAAATGCGTTTCAGGTATGAGCTCTCACCAGCCCTCTAGGAATAAGTCACTGCTTCATTTCTCATCTRCAAAAGCAATAGCTTCCTCTATCTCATGGGATACAGGAATAGAAAATTCATTTGTATGGGATGTTGGAGCTTTGTAGACACAAGGCTGTTCAGGTTTTTAGGAGAGCTGTAGATGTTATTGTCCAAGGCATTTATTTTCCCAGTTGCACTTCTTTTTTTTTTCTACAGGATAGTCCTGTAAAAATAATTCATTAGTCTATTGCTTTGGCAGAGAAAAATAACACTTGTTGTTTGGAGAAGAAAACACTATGAGGAACAGCCCCCTGCTTAGGAACTGTGGCCATTAACTTCTGTTGGATGGGGATGAATTGTAGCTTGTACTTTCTAGTTATAACAAGAATAAACATTTTTCCTAGCCTGTTTATTTAAATTCAGACAACTCTACCAAGATGTAGTGTAATGTGTTGACTTCCTTAAACAAGCTCCCCAAACCCATCAAAAAACAAACATATTGGTGCTTCTGCCTGTTTTCTGTGGTTTGGGAGAGAAGATGAAGCTCCAGGAAGCTATGGTATGCTTCCCTCCACATTCCCACCAACTTTACATGGGCTCAGCTGTAACATTCCATCTTGTCCTAGCATGAGTAATCCTGGTTATTCTACAAACTGAGGGGCACGAAGCTGGAGTGCAGCTTTGTGGAAAGAGATCTGGGGGTCCTGATCAATGGCAAGCTGAACATGAGTCAGCAGTGTCCTGGTGACCAGGGGGGACATTCCTGTCCTGTGGGGCATCAGACACAACAGCATCGCTATCCAGGCAAGGGGAGGATTGTCCTGCTCTGCTCTGGGGTGGCCTCACCTCGAGTGCTGGGGACAGTTTTGGATACATCAAAATAAGAAGGGCATCAAACTATAGGAGCGTGTCCAGGGGAGGGGCAGCCTAGATGAGGGACCTCGGGGCAAGGATTCTCAGGAGTCTTGAGGTCACTTGGCTTGTTCACAGTGGATCATCATCCCTTCTACAGAGCCTGTTCAGGCATGCAGCTCTCTGGCCCTTGGTGAGCTGTTTTCTATACTGACCTTGCTTGTTTGTGCAGAGACTTTTCCTGACTGACTGGTGATAAAGTGTTTGCTACTGCTTGCTCCCTGTCCTGGTGAACTTGCTGATGCGCCAGGCTGATGGAAGTGGGTTGGAAAGCTCTTTTGTCTCATTCTATTATGCTGTACTGTAGAACAGACTGCTTCACATATGGACAGCAGAGTGTAGACAGGTGCTCTTGCATGCAAAGCTCAACCTTCCAGCATCCACGGTTGGGAGAGCCACATTAAAAGGAGTTCACTTTTAAGATAAGAGTGATAACCTGGGACACGTTCTCATAGCATTTTCCTTGCTCTGCTGTGAGATTCCTCTGGATTTTTCTGTTGTTGACAATGTGCCTCTGGCACTCATCACCTGCCTGCTTTCATTAGCATGTCTGTTTCTTTTTCTAGAGTGCCAGTAAAGATTGCAAAATTGCAGCCTGCTTTTTGGCAGATTTCTTGCCCTACCCTTAGTGCACTTTTCCTCAACAGATTGTGGCTTTGTCTTTTGATGCTATCCTTTTTTAATATTGTTAGAGGCAACTGTCAGTAATCTTATGTCCCAGCTGTTCTTGGTTTTGAGAGTAAAATTTGAGAGGCACTGTGCAGAAACCAAATATATTCCAGCTGCTTTTATAATAATAAACAAGTACTTTTGTGACTAGCAGAACTAATGAAAACTCGTTTCCTATGGCTTTGTGTCTCATGGATGATTGACTTTTTAACTAAATTATTCTAAAGCTACAGTAGTGAGGTAGAGATTTATAAGACATCAGAAAATTAACAAAAATTCAGAATGTGTTGAAGGGAGTATTTTGGCCATGGGAAGATCTTTAAGTGAGTTTATAACTAAGAGTGAGTTTCGGAGAATTCATAGTAGCATGAAAATGTGAATAAAAGTTAGAATTTTTCAYGTCTCATATTTGCAAAGTTTTTGAGCAATTGCTTTTTCAGCCATTTGGGCACTCAAAGCAAGGTTTTCCCATRAAGGTTTCCTGATTAATAAAGCCTGACCTTCTACTGATATCTTACCTGATATATTCCCCATAACACCTTTTTCAAAACTTTATTTTTTTTTTAGCTTTTTTGCTATTATTAGCAAATTACTGATGTTTTTTTCAGTCTTCAGAAACACCTGGGTAATTTAGTCTCCTTCCTCACTTGTTAGCCATATCCTGACAATGTCAGAGTAGTGYGGATTCCTGTGTTATCCGAAAGCAAGATGCTTAACGAAGGTAGAAAATTAATGTTGGCAAACCAGTGGATGGCAGAACAGTAACTATTATTATTTTACTTTTCCCCTTTTTTCTTGTCCAAAWTTTTCTGTTGTTTATTGTGGGTTATCACAGCAAGGAAAAACATGGTGGGATTGTTTTCCTTATCATGTCCTGAGGTTTACAGATGAGCAAAGCACTGRGTGGTTGCAGTCATTCTAAGAATGGGACGTTACCCAACCCTAACTTGTTCAATGCATTCCTTCCACACACAGCTCTTGAGATCAGTGTGGCACTTCTGTATGCTCAAGTACAAGAACAGGATTAAGATCAGACTTAATGTTTAAGATCCTGAAATAGCCTCAAGTGAGGCTTGGCAAACCAGATGGTGTACTGCTCTCCTGGGTCGTATTGCCACTTCTTGGGAGCTCACATAGATTTTAAATGGGCTTCCATGTCCTTTAGGCAATTGCAATTTCAGCTGAAGCAAACACTAGGTAATATTTTTTAGAAACTGCCTCAGAYGCATGGTTTGTGCAGTCTTTGTAGCAAAAATAGTGTTGTAAGGGGTGCTTAGTCACCCTTTATGGTGCTGATTCATGAATGATGAAGTTTTTGGCCAGCTGAGAGGGGTAGGCAGAGTTGATACTYAGAAACTGTTATCATGGAACAGAACAGACATGTTAATTTTTGATTTATTTGCAATGCAGGAAGAAAAAAATTGATGTTTGCCAAAGGGAAAGAACAGAATCAATAGGGAGAGACATTTGCTTTTCAAGCCTAGTGAGAMAGTATTAAAACATGGATTAAAAAACTAAAATTAAAAGCTATAAAAATGTCTTGGCAGTGTAATTTTAATCTTAAAATTGGCAAAGCATACAAGTGGATTATAATATGCTTTGCAATAATGGAGAATTGATTGATGACTTGGGTTTAGAGTGAATTTTGAGTAATGGAAARCATAGAGAATGGAGTAAATACATTTAACAGTGACAGCCCATTACTACCCTTTTTTGTTTTACCTCTGTGGGATGTTTTTCTCCAAGGTGTAAAGACTGGTCAGTGCTACAGGTCAGTGTTAGGTAAAGAAAAGTTCATCAGAAGAATTAAAGCCGAGGGACAGGCAGAGAGAGAGGTTTATGTGAGGCTGGAAGAGATCCAGCAGAGCAGAAGAAAAGAAAAAGGTGAAATAGAGTAGYCTGTTCCAGAGACATGCATTGTATAAAAAGTATCCTGGGTGGCAAATTTATCAATTTAATTTTCGCATGCTAGAAGGTGGTCTGGAGTTAGGCTTTTCCCCATTCTTCAGAGCCCTAAGAAATCTCTTTTCATTTTTGGAACCATCTTCCTTCAAAGRGAACAAGTGAAAAAATCCCTTCTTAGTAGCTTTGCACCTTTTTCCAAATTACTACCACAGGGCTGTACCTTACAAACGTCTGGGCATGCTGTTCTTTAATACCCTTGTGCCTGCTGCTCTGGATTAGCTTCCATTCTGCTGCATTTTCCCTGCACACTGGCAGGTTTAATACTTAAGAACCCCATTGCTTTTACTCTGCTGATGCACTTTCTTTGGAAAGCTGTAATTTCTGAGAATTAAATTGATTTATCCCTGTGTTCTTGATAAGGCAATAGGAGCATCTGATTATAGAAAACAGACTGCATCCATCCCCTCACCATGGGTCTGAGAAATGCAGCATGAAATCTTTCATTGGTTGTCTTGCAGCATTTCCAGCTGCTTTCAGCTTCCCCAGGCACRGTGGAAATGCTCCTGTGAGCTACGTGGATGTTCACCAGTGTTTCCTGCTGAGAAGTGARAAGCAATGTGCAATAGTCTGTCTGTCTGCTGGCAAAAGAYCTTRATGGTAGCCRCTCCTYAAAGGSCTGCTTTAGAGCAGATGGATGTGAKAGCTCTTCCTGCCTCAGCCTGAATGGATGAGGTGATTTCGCCCCACATGTGGTGGTGGAGATGCTGSGAAGTTGCTGTTTCAGGCCTGGGGATGTGTATATGGCAAGGCTAATTCAATCAGACTGAGAGGACTGATGGCAGCAGCCTGTGGGGCTGAGTTCTGTCTCGTGGGTAAAGCTAAGGATGAGGAAGCTCAGTGGTGAATGGGGTGGCGTGGAGGTGTAGAGCTCTTTTGGGAGGTGGGGTTTGTAGCCAAGCCTGAGCCAGATGCTTGAGCTAGGAGGGAGCTGGTTATTCTTGTTCACAGTCTTGATGTGAAGGGGACTGTGTGGATTCTTTGTTTATTCGTAAATGCATCCCATAATCCATTCTTGCTCTGGAAAGGACGAAACTTATAAGACCCTGAGTGCTTTCCTAAGTATCACAGTTTCTTAGCTCTTTGCATCTTGAAAGTGGTTTCACACTCTAGGATTCTCAATCTCATTTCAAACACAAGATGRAAATCTCTAAATTGTGAGTAATAGGTGGGAGTTTCAGAGGAGGAGAAGTGCATGGGAGTCATTTCTTTAGTGGAACCATGGATAGGAATAGGAAGGGAAATGGCTTCTATTTCACATAGAGACTGCAAATAGGATATCAGAAAATTTTTCCTGAGGTCTAAGACCAACAGTGGACTCTTGGGAGAGGAATGCAAGTCTTTTTACATTCTTTCAGTTATCTGTGCTCTGCTGGTAACTTTATCAGGTCCTTGGGAAGGGAGATTCAGTTCCTGAATGGGTTCACAAAAGACTATTTCTGGTGCTGCTACATGTACAAGCCACTGAGAAATTAACTTGTTTCTCTCTAGGACTAAGAACCACTCAAAATGTTTTTGACAGCATGTCTGATTCAGAAATTAAAATCTGAATGAATATTCCTGTAGGTAGTCCAGTCTGCTCCTGTGAACATCGCAATGTTCCTGGGGAAATATCTTGCCTTTGTCCCATATATTCTGAATTCCAAACATTGATGGATAATTGCCAAAAATAGGGAATTAATGAGACCAGAAGATCAATAAAAAGCATGTGGTGGAAGTGCAAGTAGAAAAATCATGCATCAGAACGTTTTTATACAGTTCTAATGTTGATAGKCAGGAGACCTTTCACACAGATACTAAAACAGCTTTTAATAATYGGAATCAACTTTATTTCTAAAGAATGCTCTAGTCATGAGTAAGCCTTTGCAGAGAATTGGAACTGTTTGGAAGGTTTTGTCATCCTTTGATTAGTCTTGGTAATGAGTCCCCCATTTTGAAGGAAAAYTTAATTTAATGGTCTCCATATTGAATGACCTTGTGGTTAAGACACTTGTCTGTAGATGTGTGGGAAATGCAAATAATGGAGCCTATTTTGGCTCACAGCCTGTGAGCCTCAGTAAGGCACTGGATGTTACTTTAAATTTGCTTGCTTTGCAGGTCAGATTGAAGGATGCCTGAGACAAGCAATAAATTTTTTTCCTGCCTTGGGAGGTTGAGCCTGCTGATTAATGCACCTCTCATTTTATTTCAAATGCTTGAATTCACCCTCCCTTTGAATTTTGTTTGTGGTGCTAGAGGCTTCCAACACTTTTTTTCCCCCTAAGTAAATGCTACATGAGGACTATGACTCATCAGGGTCTGATAATTGAATCCAAACATGTAATTTATTTTAACTACAGTAGCTTTGAATATGCTGCACAAAATTTCTGTAACATGTTGCTCTGGAAAGCAAAATTGCCCTTGAAATAATAAGGGCAATTGTTTTAATGGTTGATGCCCTACTTCCTTGGGCAAATGCTAAAATAAATTGTAGTTATAATTGCGTGCAGTGATATTTGTGATATATAGGTATGCTTTTTTCCACCTTAAATTTATTTCTCTGTGTGTTCTTAAGATCTCAACTGTAGTTTATTTTAGCATTTTCTCCATATTGCTTGTTTTCAGTCTTAAGCTTGCTCTTAAACTCCTTATGTGAATTTCTTTTTCATACTTAATGGAGGGGAGGCCCAGGCCAAAACACGCTACTGCAGTGACTGGAACAGGCTTGAATTTCAGAGAAAACTTTCTATTGCATCCTGGGKATAGTCTAATTTGTGAGAAGAGAAAACAAGCTGCTGCTTTACTGGGAGAGCAGCCTGAGAGCACAGCACAGGAGCACTGGGAATACCAAGKTTCTATATGTAGTCTTGCTATTAGTTTGCTGGATGGTCCATGAGTCACTTTATTCTTCTGGATCTGTTTCTCTATCTCTAAACAGGGGATTATGCAAACTGCCATTTGAAGCTTAGTGATCTCCTGCTGGAAATCTTTCTTCTGGAAAACCTGTTATTATTGCCCAAGTGCTGTTAATTAGTCATTGCAGTGAAAGTGGTTGTAAGGAAAATGTGAATGACCTCTTAAAACTCAGTAAAATTGGTAGCAATATGGGACMAAGATAGAAGGATGGGAAATAGCTGGAACTATCCAGATGATAKCTACATTCTTCTGTTTAGAGGGAGGATTGCCAGTTGTGACATAACCCTSATCATTACAGGGCTAGTGAGCCTTTGCTAATTGGTCCCAGCTAAGGCCCTGTGTTTTGCTTTACTTTGAAACTGGCTTTGCAATTGTACTTCATTGCACTGCAARACCACAACAAGCAGCTGGGAGACGTGGCTGAAAGTGCTACTTTTGAGACACCATTGAGGTGAGAGAGAAGCAGGAACCCATCTGTGTCTCACTTTTCCTGTTTACAAAATACATATTAGGCCTGCTAATGAGAACATCCGGTGCCTCAGCTTGTTTTTCTATGGGAAGAATGTTTTCATGTGTTTTGGTGAAGTTCAGTTCAGACCCAGAAAACCTGGAGCTATGCCCAGGTGTTGTTGACTCCTGGTGCTGCAGTGCTGAATAAGGATGGCTTCTGATCAATGGGTTCTGAGATTACACATTATTTCTTCTTCACCTCTCTCAAAGTAAGCTTATGAGKCAGTACTGGCACTTGTGATGAGTGAAATGGGCTTTAGGCAAAGGCCAGGGTGAGGGATTTACAGGGTGCATTCCTTGCTCTGGTGCCTGGTGAGATTTTGGATGTGTCTTCTGTGTTCTCATTGYCTTCAGGTTTGAAACTGGCTTAGGGTTTAAACCAAAGTCAGCAGAGCAACTAAACATTCACTTGATGCACTGAGCACTTTCTACGATCATTTCATCTTCATGTTAGCTGTGTTTGCTCTGTTTAACCAGGAATCTGTGTTCTGGCCATACTGTGAATCTCCTCTAAACCATGGGTGGTGCCTTCTCTCTGTATCAGTGTGCAGGTAGATGTGTGTGTGGAATCCTGTRACGTGCCATATCTCAAGTACCTCTAAGTACTTTCAGTACCTGAGTCTCAGCCATAATTGACAACATTTCCAAGWACAGTGTTATCCTGGAAGCTGGTGGGCAATGTAATGTTAAATCTTGCCTGTTAAGAAGACTTAAGTTCTACTTCTTTAAACAGAAGGTACTTTTCTGCCCCACTGAAGCATGGCTGACATAGCTTTCAGCTGCTGTCACATGGAGATGCTTTGCTGTGGGACAGATGTAGCTGGGGAGAGTGATAACATTTGGCTTAAAAAAAAGTAAAATTGTGTGTAGGTTGTACATTTTTTAAAATTTATTTTTGGAAGCACATTTTTCTGCTCTGTGTACTTGCATGCTTCCTGGCTGCAGATGACTGCTGATTAAACTTCTGCTGTTATGCATTTGAGCAGCACTCGTGTTGATAGGCAGCAGAGGAATGTACAGTCATGAACAATACAATATTGCATTTCACCAGCTGGGAATCRGTAGCCTGTGCTGTGCATTCATTCTTTCTGATCCTTCTGGATGGAGAACAAAAGGGGGAAGAGAAAAGAGAAACTTATGGAATGATCAGCCAAACTAGAGCCTATGTTAGGGACTGCATATGTGCTGTGTGTCTGTTYTCACAGCATTTCTTATTAATGTGCACTGTTACATGCTCAGGCCACTGCCKTTGAACTTGTGCAATAGAGCAATGATAATAAAATATTTTTAGTTAGTGCTATTATAGTGCATCATATATTTGCTTCTGCTGCAGCATGTTTTGCTCACATTCTAAATACTGAAAAGTTAAAATGAATCTTTTTGTGTCCATAAATAATGGTGCTTATAGATTCAAATTTTGGTCTCTGCATATCCATAGCCCTAAATTTATGAACTCGTGAAACACACGCTCTGTTTCTCTGTGATTTGTATCTGACTCAGTTTTTTTTCACATGTAATGCATAAATGGAGTACACTGTTCCCAAATGAYATCAGCTCTCTGGAAACCTATAAAATCATTCTTGTGTTTAACTCACTTTCACTTTTGCTGTAAAAAAATCAGAATTTTATGAAGATGAATAGGAAACTTGCAGATTATATAAGGCCTGCTTTGGAGCTGCAGTGCAAGATGTTTACAATTTTTGTCAGCTCTTTGCCCCATGGATTAATGTCATGGTTCATTTRCACTGACCATAGTACCTGCCACTGATAAAGGGGTAAGAGTCTGGATTTGAGGGGAAACATTTGAATAGCAGCAATATTGTATTTATAAAAATTGTCCCTTGGGGGCAGAGCATTGCTGCAGATGAGCAAAACCCAGTTTACTTCTTGTAATCCATTACTGTTAAATTGTTGTTCTCTTTAGGAGCCTTCAGATGGCTATGTGAGAAATTATTTCTCTTGCTGGTATATAGAGCCCTCTGAACTCCAAAATGTCAAATGGAACAGCAGAAATGAAAAGGGAGGGGAATCCACCCCAACCTAGCTTTTGAAGTCAGCCTTGGCTTCCGAAGGGCAGCTATGGAAGTACTACCTCCTGCCTACCTCAGTTAAGGAAAAATAATTGGCTAAAGTGAAGCCATGACAAGATATTCAGGGTTTCTCTAAGCTCATTAGACAGCAGGGCAGCGGGGATCCCTGATGAAGCTGATTGTAGCAGAAGGCTCAGTYGCAGGTCAGGGAGCTCAGTCTGCAAGGAAGTAGGACAGTAAAACTGGAGGAAGGGATTGTGTGACATTGCAAATAGCCTGGCCACAGTAAATGCTGCAGGGAAGGGAATGCAGAATGCAGGAGATGGGAACAGCAAACAAAAGTTTCTTAAAAATTAAGGACACCTGTATCGGATGTATTGTTGGATGTCTGTGCATCCGGTGGCCTCCCTTAAAACAGAATTCCTCTTCATCAACACCCTCCTCAAATATCTCACTTGCATGGGAATAGGTTATAGGCTGCATTATGACTGGTCTGGGACTTTGGGGACATAAGAAAAGAGCAACTGTCTCCAYGTGGGTGATCTATCTCTTACATACCCTGTCCACATGCAAATACTTTGGATAAAAGTGACTCTGTCCAGTCCAGTTGATGCAGACACCTTTGTGGACAATGGTCCTGATGCTTCTTTTCTGGTCTCTTTCCTTTTGCACCTCCCTTCCAGCAACTTGCTCTTTAGAGAAGAGGGTTGTAACCTTTTCTGTTCTGCACTGGTTGCCAGCAGCTGAAGTCTCTGGAAGGGAGGCTGCAGGCCAAGGAGGAGCTGAGAAAACAGGTTATGTGGTCTGTGACAAGAAACAAGCTGTCTTGAGTATGTCAGAGCCCTGCTATGCTTATGGGTATTAGTTTCAGAGTTTTAGTAGTGTAAGTAGTCCAGGTTAGCTGGATTAGTAGCAAGAGTACCATTGGCAGTGTCTGATATGCAGTAGATGATATGAGTACAGCACAAAATGGCCACTAAAAGTCATGGGAGAATCAGTGCAGCCATGATTTTTTTTTGAAAATAAATGATTGGHAATAACCTATTCTAGTGACTCATTTTCTCTGTCCATTCAGAGTGTGCTGTAAGAGTTACCTTGACTTTCATTTGTGCCTGAACTTTTGCCTTGGCTGAAATGGTGTTAGAACCTGAGTTTTTGGGACCRTATCTGCAAAGTTTCTATTTCAAGAATTCTGTTGTATTTCAAAGTATTTTGCCGAAGTGAGCTCAAACAGCACAGGTTTATTACCTGGTGTGCTCTGTATGCCTGGGAACAGCAGTACTTCCCTTTGGAAAGAGGCTTTGAAGCTTTGTCTGAGTGAGCCAGGGACAGATGGGAATAGAAGCAAGATGATCTCTATCACTTCTGGTATGTTTTAAAYRGTGGACTTTATAATTGCTTGGGACYRTCTGAGTGAACATCTTCTGTTGGTCCATCTGGTCTCTCCCTGCCTCATGATGGACTTGGTGACACAGTTTTTGGATCAGCCCTTGCAGTAATCTCCTTGTGCTCTGACCATTTACAGAGCTTCTCATTTGGTTTTATTTTCTGTTAATTTGACACAATGTTCAGTGGGCCYTTTTTTGCTGTAGTCTATAATCTGAATTTCCCCTGCTTCAGTTTTAAGCTTGTTTGTGATGGGCTGATGACTAAGCTGGTCATTATAGGTTTTTTTTTTTTTTACCTTGTATTTAGTGGTAACATACTTGTGACAGGACTACTATTTTATAGCTACACAATAATAATAAAGTAAGAAGTCTGTTTCAAATTTTATGAGAAGAAATTTCCATCCTTAGTAGTTTCTTTTGCTCGCAACCAAATGTTTTGCCATACAGAATTCAGTGATTTTTGTGCAAGCTGGGCTGCGGTTTTCTTCATTTCTTCTCTATTTGTGAATTCATCTTTAAGTTCTTAAGCCTGAGAAAAGTTCCTGACTCATTTCCTTTATATCTTGCTCTACAGTAGGTGGGAGGTTTATGGTTAGGATGTGAAGTTTTCCAGATCAAGCAGTGGGAGGCTGCTGCAGGTGAAAAACTCTGCTTGGTACATGGATTGCCTTTCATGTTTAATTTATTACAGAAGTGAAAACTGTGCAGGAGGGGAGTTCTCTTCTGCTGTATTTGCAGTGGTACAGGACATCAAAATCTCTGGTGACAGTTTCAGAGGAGAACAATTGTATAGGTTAGGCAACAAAAGCAAATATTATTTCAGGTCTTGTTCCTAATTCTTTAGGATAAAATGTTAGGGCTTATATTCTTATGAAAACATTGTGAATACAAGTAAATAAAACAGTTGCAGAAACTTGGACCTAAGGCTACTTATTGCTGGACTCATTGATCTATGGACATAGCACAGAGTTTATAAATACAGGATGCAATTTTGTTTCACAAATAATAGCTTTCTACTTTCAGATGTCTCCTTGTTCTAGGTGCTAAGCCAAGTCTGTGAAAGTAATTTATATTTGCAGTCTGTAGAACCTGCTATCAATTAAACTGAACAAAGCAAGCATTTGCTGCCTTCGGTGAGGATAAAGCAAGTGTCTTGCGTTCTCTCCCAAATTTGCTTTATATCTTAACTGCCTTCTCTGYTGGATTGTACCTTGTAAACTGCTGAAATGACTTGACTGAAAAAAGTGAGCATCCAGTGAGKTCTCTTGGTCCAGCTGTTCTAACTCTGGTGACAGCAGCACGGWGTTGAATCACTGTGCACTGTGCTCTGCCCAGAACCTGGCTGTGAGAGTGGAGCTGCATCACAGTGCAGAGACATAGGCTGGCACCATCAGCTGCTCATTGCAGGGCTCTGTAAATGAGGTTTGCTTTCCCTGTCCCTTCTTAATMTCCTGKTCTGCATCATGTAGAAGAGTTGGGTGAGCTGGAAAGAGATGCCTTGTATCACTCCTTAGGTAGGCGATCCTGCATCTCAGAAAATAAAACAGAGGAGAAGATTCTTTTACTTCAGGCTGTCTATGACAAGGTACAGTGAATTTTTTCAACTCACACTCTTCTGTTTCTGCAGAGATTTGCTCTTGGAGAAGAGTACCTGAAGGTCCTGTTGGCAGTGGTCATTAGGTATGACCAAACACCTATGATCCCCTCAGGACCAGACAGTCATGTTCACTGCTGAAGACAGAAAAACCACTGAGTATTACTAAATGCCTGGGTCAGGATCTGAAAGGTTGAGGGAGTACAGAGGGAGGTTTTATCCAATTTTATCTTGTTCCAAGTTCYCTGTGACCTCTGCTTCTGATACCTGTGAGGACACATAGAGGTGGAATCCATGGATTGTGGATCCCATTTGACTGTTTTCATGTTTTGTAATTTCAAGTGTAACTCTGGAAGTCTGAAGCCTTGTCTGCTTTGGAAAGCTGTGCATTCAGTGMTCCTTCTKGTGCTATATGTACTGGGCAACAGAYTCATAACAAGTGGGAGCTTGTTGGCTGTTTGGAGTTTGTGCTGGTAGTGATCAGCTGCAGCCCTGAGCCACGCCCTCACAACAGGCTTCTTTCCCAGCTGGTTTCCTAGYCCTGACCYGAACAGCTTCACCACACCCTCCTTKCTGTTTGTCACCCCATCTTGGAYGGGAAGGAGTGGCAARTGTCTGCATGAGACAGTCTCCTGGTTTTGACTTTTCCAGAAGTATGGATAGGAATTGGTCCTGGACACCAACTGTCTTAGGGTTAACTGTACCTCCCCTATATCCTCCCCTGCCAGTTTGTGTGACTGGACATCAAACACTCACAAAAACAGTAAGGTCATATATGATGGACTGCACTGGTTCAACATGTTCTGACTGCCTGTAATGGAGACRAGCTGTACTTGTTACCAGAAAAATCATAGCTTTTTCAAGTAAAAAACAATTGGAGTGTATTTTAGTGGGTGGTGCTGTTGAGGTATTTTTTATACTTTTTGAGAAAAAGAGCAGGCACAAAGGTCTCTCTGTTTTCCTGAGAAATCTGCTCTTTTTCTCTCCCATCCCCCAAAGCTTATTGACTGGTATTTTCTCTGGGAGGAAAAGGTGCTTGTTCAAATAATCCTGCCTCTCCAGTGTGTTGCAGGCATCGAGGCTGCTGTCACAGGCTATTCTCCTTTGCAGTCCCAGCARCCTGAATGAATGGCATGTGCTGTTTGTAGCATTTTATCCCTTCTGCCTACCCTGCCTGAGGGGCTGTTCATTGTATCCCTGTGCTGTTTTTACGTAAGGTATTGCATCAGGCAGCAAAAGGAATATGGTGCAGAATTTAAACAGCKGGAGGTTGTGTTGTGGATTTTTCAATCAGACTTGAAAGAGCTGTGGGCTTTTTTACTCCTTTTCAGTGTCATTCTGTATTTTCTAAGTGTTACAACCATCACATATTTCTAGCAGAGGCTGTTGAGTTGGTAACCAGGTGTTTGTGGGGTATTTTACCTATAAACCTACTGGAGATTTYCTTTTTGTCATCACAACACTGTGTTTTTTAAGTAGGTTATATTTTATCCATTTGTCATACCTAACCATGGTTATGGTTGCTTTGATTCTTTTGATAAATTATGCTTTTTCTTTACCTCACCATCCATGAAAAATTTCTGTCTTGGGTTAGGGTTAGGGTTAGGGTTAACCACTGCCTCAGGGCAGGTTTATTAGGTTGTTTTCCACAGCCCTCCGGAGGGAAGGGGTGTTAGAGTCAGTCATGCAGGTACAGCAGTATTTTACAGATGATTTCTCAGTGCTAACTTTCTTAGTKCTGGTCTCCATTGCAGGAATCTTGGTGGACTGCTGTCTTACATAAGTGCAGACTTTGCATGAATCCTTGATTTCTGGTGAGGAGAGGGATTGCCAGAGCTTTGCAGAGATGACTTTGCATGCGAGTCTGTGGAACCCACTTGTGTCCTCCCTCATACCTTTTTAATGAGTACTTCAAACTTGTCTCAGAGCTGATCTGTTTATATCCAGCTGATCTGTTTATATATGCTTGTTTGATGTCTATGCAGCCTGATCACTTGTGCCTGCATCCAGGCTGGACATGCACATGGCTGGTGGCACTTGGATAAGGACAATACTCAGCCAAGACTTCTGGGTCTGGGTCAAAAAAGCTGACCCAAGCTCTACCTATAGGGGATCTGGAAAATGGGCTGAAAAAACATACATTACCTTTTATCTCCAGTATAAAGAGCTCTTCCCACTTACCTCAATGTTACATCTTTAAAAGAGAGCAATCAGCCAAATTTCAGTGTGTTCTTGAAAGAGAATAACTAAGGCAAAATTCCTGGATACAATAAAGAACTATTTCACATATTGTGAGAGAAGAGTATTGCTTCTRTCTGTGGCTGACCCAGGTTTTGAGCATAGAGTAGCTTGCAAGTGTGTAGATTTTCATAATATGTCATGTCATGAATCTCAGGACTCTATTTTCAGCAGTACTTTTGGAGAAGGTGATATTTAAATTTTTTAAACTTTAAAGGTAATTTTTAGAATTATGATCATTGTAACATATCCAGCTTCTGAAAAATGTGGAGAGATTTTAGGAAATCTGTATTTTGGTCCCCTGTAAACTAGCTATCAGTTTTTCCTCTAGATGCCTTTTTATTTGTTTTTTTTTGTTTTGTGCTATCTTTTTGATTAAGACTCTTGGCTAAAAGAAAAGAAGGCTATGCTCAAGGATTCTCTAAGGGTTTGGTCTTAACCTCTGCAGCTGCAGCTCTTCATGTAAGTAAATTAAAACTTTGTGGGAAGGGCACTGAATCTTATAGTCTGTCATAAACTGGCTCTAAGTCATGACTTATCTTTGTATCTTGCCTGCAGTAAACATTTATTTATAAAAGTAGCACAGCTCCAAAGGAGTCCTGTCTCTGTCAGGCACTGATAACTGGATTATATTGCTTACGGGATTGTGTCAGGCCTACATTCAAATCCCTGGCTTGACCCAGACAGAGCAGAAACTTAACTCAGACACTCCTTGCACTCAGGAAATCATTGTTTAAGTCTTGGCTTTATGCAGGTCACTAGTCTCTACCTTTATTAGAACTAAGTGATTAACTTCACTATCTTCACTCTAGAAATTTCTTTTAAGTCCCTCCTCTTCTCCCTTTTCCTCACTTACTGTGTGGGATTGTCCTGATATATTCAGGAGGGACACAGACCTCCCCAGTCTCCAGACGGGGAGGATGTGTGACCCATGTGCAGGCAGTACTGCAGACCCTGCATTTGGTGGGGACACCAAGTGCTGAGCAGATGGTGATTATTGCTGGGTTAGAGAAGACACCTCATTTATTGCTTCTGTTGAAGCCCAAACCAAGTCTGGTGTGTCCCTCTGTGCTGGAGCAGAAGTTTGGATGAACTTGTGGGGCTGTGCACCTCTTCTTCCCTCCCATCTCAGCAGCTGAGGAGTGGCATTACCTCCGTAATTATATTGCTGACAGCAATAATTTCTGAGTTGTTTCATTTCAATAGGATTATAATAACATATTCTCTCATTACAGTAGTGTTAATACTTCAAAAACATCTTCAATGGGAAATTAAATTAAGAGGAAGYTGTAGAGTAAGCAGTTGTCCTTGTGGACCTCAGTGATGCTCATAGYATTAAAGAGGGCTGGAGGGTCTCATCTGCACTGACGAGTTCCCTGCCTTGTGGAAGCTGCTGCCTTTGCACCATTACAACCCATATACAAAAGCTTTTTCTCAGTATTCCTGGAGAAGATACAGTAAGAAAGCTGTGTTTGAGCAACAGTGCAAAGTCAACTGCTATGGGAAAAAGTGGGAAATCGCCATTCCTAAGGTCTTATGATGCGGTTAGCATTTTAAATTACTTATTTTGCTAAGGGAAAAGTGAGAATAAAAGTGACTATTTGTAAAAATGCTATTTCTCAGCTAGACTCTTCTTTAAACCCATGGGAGGTAATGTCTCTGCCTTGAAAAGAACTTGAAATAGTTTAGCTCTGCTGATCTCAGCGTAGTCTTTTACTTTCTGGGGAAATATAATGCATTTCTGTTTTTATTAATTTCTTGAGATGGGCAGCTTTTGTGTAAAAAGTGAGCTTGGATAAACACTCATTTTTGAAGTTGTCTGTGGAATCATCTTATATCCTGTTTCAGAGAGAAGACAATACTGTGGAAATGAAAAATGAGTTTGTGTAAAAAGTTATCTTTCCTCCAAGATACTACGGAAATAGTGTTTCACAGCAGGGTTTATTGCTTTTCCCTAAGATATATAGACAAGTGTTATCAGTTTAATACAGCTACTGGACTTACAGAGGAATAACATCACTTCCAAAGTTGCAGATAATACTGAGTAGATCTTAGGGAGTCAAAGAACTTTGCATTAGCTCAGCTTTGGCCTTTGTTGTTGGTGTCTCTTGGCTTCTCAAGAGCTTTTGTATAATTATTTTGGTAATTCTAATTTTCTGTTCACAAAAGTATAACTAATACAGGTTATAGCCTTTTAAACGAAATTTTCTCCCCAGCAAAATGCCAGGCTATTTAAATGCAAATGGCAAAGGGGAGAAGTAGGAATTATCCCACTGGATATTAGAATGCATTGAGTGGGTATTACATAGGTACTTGTTTAGCCCAGGAATCGTGTTTTTTTTGGAAGACACAGATAAATTTTCATTCTTTAAAATCTTAAAGATAAGCTTAAGAAGTCTGTGGAAAAAATAGTGCTTTGGAGATTTATAGAATTTAAAACTTGAGACTGATCTTTTTCCATGCCAGGATTACAGTAAAAATAATTTCATTCAGCTTTCTTGAATGAAAAGGATAAAAGCTCAACCCCTTTTCCTTCCTTGTCCTTGATATTAGCATTGCCTCACTGTATTTAATGAATGTCATTTTCTTGGATGTAATAATTTCTGAGAGGGAGAGTAATCTTTGGAAAGCCTAAGAAAAATCGAAGGAGACAAGRTAATTACAAGGACTGCCACTGTCTGGTGATATGGAGGTACACACATTCTATACTTGAAGAGAAAAATCTAGGTATAATCAGGAGCTCATGCATAAACTCCTACACATCTGGATGAAGTCAGAATCGAGCCTCCTGTTGCAAGTGACAGTGGTTATTTAGGATGGAAAGATATTACTGCTGATATATATAGTGCTGGAAACCTCTCTGCTAAACGTCATAAGGCCATCCTTTACATTTTGATTTGAATGCAGTGAATTGCAAATGCCAGCCTGTAAAAACATGGGCAATAAATCGAGCATCTCATTTCTTGACTGTAAGGAACAGTATTGCTGTTTCCAATATGCAAATTGATAAGCATGAAAAGAGTCTTTTACATCTACCTTGAAATTGTTGATCTGCGGTTGCATGGCTGATGCCTTTGAGAAGTACAAATGATTAGAACAGTAACATTTGTCTAGATTGCTCTGTATTTAGTAATGAGTCTCAGGGGTATTCAGGCACTGGGCTGAGAGCAGAATCTGAATCCTAGAAATACAATACACGAAACCGATCAAAATGCAGTGTCTGTCTACTTCCTAACTGTAGCATAAATAATCTTGTACTGACTCAAGGATAATGCCTGAAGGTGTTAGTAGCTAAAAATGAAATGTTAGGTGTGCCTTGCAGGGCTTTGATAGTATGACTTACTACTCAGAGAGATGGGACATCTATTAGTCCAAAATTGCCCATATGAAGTGAAACAGCAAAACCTAATTTTAAACCTTGACCTTTGAGGTGCTGCTGCAGGGCATGTGTTTGCAGTGCCCTTTGGAATCTGATGGCTCTGTTATCTCTCATGAGAGGGCTGTGCTGAGGCAGGACTGATGAAGGGATGCAGAGCTGTAATGGATGCCATTAAATAAAACTGCCTCAAAAATTGGTAACGGTTCTTATAATGACTTCAAGACACATAATAGACAGATCACTCCTGCACTCCCCTGGCCTCAGGCTGACTGATGAAATTAAATTCAAGCTACTTAGCTCAAAACASTATAGCACTCATAAGAAAAGAGTATGGAATTTAATAGATGCTTAACAATAGCTGCTAGTTCTTATTGTCTGCAAGATTCTTGACATGTTTCCCTGCATCCTACTGAACACCAGAAGATGAGTTTATAGGAGGCACTATGGAAAAATCCATTTGCCRATTGATTTGGTGATGACATCTTCTCACCCTTGTACTTGCCTTTTACTGTATGCTTGAAGTGTCAGAATGTGTTTTTGCACTACTCCAAGGAAAGCACAAGACTACAGGAATCCGTGTGAGCTGGATAGAGGCCCTGCATGGCTGTAGCTGAGTGCAGGAGCTCCTGGTGGAGCTGCCTCAGGGTCAAAGAAGATGGAAGGTGCTTGCCCTTCAGTTTGTCTTGGCTTGGAGACCCAAGCCAGAATGTTCTCAATGATTTGAAGAAAACTCTAGAGGGAAATTTCTATTTTATTTTCTCTTAAGCTTTTTAGCCCTATGCTGAACCTTTATCCTGAAGATATAAATGGGTGACTGTCTTTTCCTMGATGTTGTCTTCCTTTCTAGACCTAGGGGTTTATAAACCGTGGTGAGCTAGAAACGARGTTTGTTCAAATGATTGGTGACAGTCTGCTTTAAGGTCACCCTTTGCAATGTTCCTGGTGAAATGCCTATTGCAAAGAGTAACACATTGCTCTGCTGTTTACTGGATTATTGCAATTCTTCCTCCTCATAAAGGTGCAARTCATACATAGKTRTCTGTCAATCACAAGTAGGTTGCGRGAAGAMTGTTGCAGATCCTCCAGAAAGCAAAATGATAGGCAGCAAACTGTGTGTGTTTCTTCATTAATGAGTTAATTCCCAATAAGGACTTAATTTGCTCTTTGGTCACTTCTAATTTTTGTTCCACCTCACCGTTAAATAACCTTTGTAACCTATATCTGATTTAATCCTTTTGCATCCCTGRTGTGAAAGGATATTTCGCTTTTCTTGAAAGTAGTATCAACCTACAGGGTTTGCTAACAACTCAATTCCCAGAAAAGACATAAGTACGTCCCTAGATCCTTTGGAAGATGTAGTGGCTGTCATGGTAAAATGTGCTAATTGGCATCTTCAGGTTGACACTGTGTCAACTCTGCTTGGCCAAGGATTCAAAATGCAGCATTAACTTGGCTGGGATGGAAAGAATATGATTTGCCCCAGCCAGCAGTGTTTGCAGSAAGCAGCATGTGGTCAGAGTGTCTGATGAGTTAGGAATGTGCTTGAAGCCCAGGTTATTATATTAATTCACTTGGTAGAAAAGGAAGAAAAACATTTTTGCAAGTTTCATATGCTTATCTTTTCATTTTAAATGCAGAGATGCCTCCAGTCTGTGCTTGGCTGTGAGAAGATGGATGGATTAAATTTGCCTGATGGTTCCCCTTTTTTATGTAGGAATTTAATAGTTGGATTGAATTCCCTGCTAAATCTCAAAACTTTCTTAAGTTTCTTCATGGTGACTTGTTCATGGCAGTTGTAAAGGAGCCTTTTGTCTTCTGGGACCTGGACTGAGGTGRCTCATCCCACAGTGCCTTGTGTTAGATAATCACCAGTTCCATTACGTGGCATAAAATTTTCTTTGCTGAGATGATAAAGCTCGAAGTTAGCCATTAGTCACTTGTTTTTGCAGGTCATTAATTAATTATTGTTAATATTGAACAGCATGAGAAGAATCAGCATATGAGAGGGATGGAAGACAAGCATTGAACCCCTCAAAATGAAGAGAGCATGATGTAGGTGGTACAGAAATAAAAAACCTACCCCAAACCAYCATCCCCCCCAAAAATCCCCACAAAAACAGCTAAGGAGGGAGGTGAAAAAAGCTAGTTTAATTTATGAGTATGGAATGGTATTCTCTTACAATTGTACACCTCAGAGCTTGTGTTTCCAACTGAGGCTGTGTCTGATTTCTCCAGCAGCTGGTGAAACCATGGGGCCAGAGCATCACTGGTTTGAACAGGCAGCCTGTTTGGATTGCACTTGTCTTTTCTTTTTTTGAAGGTGTCCTTGGTCAGTCTGGTGGCATGAAAAGGTTCTGCTTTCAGCTAGAACACATAGTGTATATGGGCCAGCATGAAAGAAGGTGGGTGACTTTTGTGGGAAGTGTGCAGGATAAACAGCACAGAGAAGCTGTTGGATGAAGAAACAAATGCAATGTGCTGTTAAAGGTCATTCAAAAACAAAGTTGTAGCTCTAGAGATTTGAATAGAATAATTTGCAAAGCACTTTGATGTCCTTCAGCTTCTTGCAAAGTTAAATACTTCCAACAGTGCCTTGCTTTTGCCATTTTCCAAGGAATCCTGGGATAAATAGCCAACTCATCTATAGATCAGCAGGAAATCATGTATTGATTAGATGGGCTGGAGGCTGGACATAGCTGTCAGCAATCCAAAGATGCAACACAAGTACTTAAGAACATTTTAGTTGAATTAAAATTACTTTTGTGAGGTAATGTTCAAATGGCTTCAGGCTTATTTAAATGTCTAGGCAGTTTCTTGATATGATAATGAACACTAACATCTGTTCTATCAGTGATTGCCATTGTTAAGCAATTAATTTCTGATTTTGTGTAACGTCCTGGGTTAATAATGAACCCTGGGCTATGAAGAAAGTCTTCAGCGTGTGCTTTGTGCATCTTGTTTCCTTTCTGTGTTAGGTTTACATTTTTTTTTTTTTTTTATCTTGCTACCTTGCAGCAGGAAAGAAATGATTGAAACTCCAGGACAGCCAGGGAGCACATGGGTTGTTGAATGTGTTCTGCTGCAGTCACAGGCAGCTATAGAGCAGATGTTGAATTGAGAGAATGTCACAGAAACATCCGTTCTTCTTAAATGTCTCCTGARCCATTGCAAGCAGATCATCAAATGGCTTCCATATCTATTAAAATAATGAGGTTGTTTTGTACAAAGACCAAGAAGTCTCACTTGCTGTGTGTCAAATGCTGCAGTAGGAGAAAACAGAACAAAGGCACTTCCAATGGTACTGCAACCTGATGGTCCCTGGAAGCCCATGGCTTTCCTAAACAATCCAGATTGTTGCYTTCCTCAGTGTCAAAGCTGTAAATGTGTCAGCTGCGTTTAGATAATGGAACTGAAAATTCCATGAGGGAGATGAACTATTTATGCAATGGGTTGAGAGGGTTTTAGTGCAGAGACTTCASCTTAGTATTTTGCAGCCTGTTTTATCCTTTTAGCTCTAGTGAGGTCACTAAAGTCAGAAGAGGGATGAGGTTGCTCATTTCTGTTTTACTGCCATGGAAAACAATTTGATGCATACAGGGCT
This sequence comes from Malurus melanocephalus, assembly GCF_030028575.1. Lineage (NCBI taxonomy): Eukaryota > Metazoa > Chordata > Aves > Passeriformes > Maluridae > Malurus > Malurus melanocephalus. Next base: position 865,192 of record NW_026623288.1, read on the forward strand.
ACCCAGAGTTTCCTTTCCTCCCTCGGAAGTCTCTCATTTTATTAGTCCTCCCTGCTTTCCTCCCCCATAACTTCTCCTCCTCATGCTTTTCTTTCTTTCTCAGTTTCCAAATTGCTATATTCATCACTGTCGGCTTTCTCTCCTTTTGTAAACTCCTTCAACTTATCTTCTGCTTCAGATAAATGGTTTTAATTTAATATTTTTGATGCTTCCAGGTTTCTTCTGAGTTCTTCTTATGCATCATCTCCAGCTTTTTTTTTTTTTTCCCAGCTATAAATATTAGATTTGATTTTTATGTTGAGGGCCTTGAAGACTATTTTGCACTCTGATATTTCATGTGCCGAATTTCATGCACTCAGCAGTGCTTAAAATGAGAAATATCTTAAGGGAAGAAAATCTACAGAGGATTTTACTTTTCCTGCAGTACTAGAATAAACTTTTAGTTTGGGAAGTGACAGAGAAAAGCATGGGTGGAATATGGTTTCAAAGAAGGAGACTGAGTTATTTCTGGGTTTGTTTTGGCGTACTCAGGCTGACTTTAATCAAATGCACAGATTTACATTCTCATCAGTCTGTTATTGCTAGACTTATTTTCATAGAGATAACGGATATGGAAAAGATGGAAGGGGTCCAGAAAAAGCCCAATCTTACAGGGATATTTCATGAGGGAGCTTAGACCACCTCAGCTGTTGCTTAGTGAGCCCAGTAGAATTCAGCTGTCAGGGTCCTTCTCTGTTCTGCTCCTCTTCTGGGGCTTTTTCAAAATGGAAATCTCTAGAAACTGGCTATCATAGAAAATGATAACTGCTATGAAGTTTTTCAAAATTGATTTCTGAGATGTTGGCAAAGCTTTAAGAAATATAGGGCTATATTAGACTGAATGGAGTGTTTCAGGCTTTTGAGTTCCTTTCGGGAGAACTGCAAAAGTTGCACTTCCAAAACTAACCCTTTTAGTGTCCTTAGGAAAATTCAGTCAAAGTTTCGGTGTTAGAACAGTCTCTCAAACTCCCTGATGGTTGCCATCTGCTGCAGCAGGATGTGTACCTTTTTATTATCTTTATGGTGGTTTTCTTTTTAAATCTTTTTTTTAGATAGATTTATTTTGGTCCTTTTTTGATGCATGAGATGCACATTGACACTTTCAGAAGAGAGCCTGATAAGGCTAATGTGAGTAATGAACTTTTTTCACAAACTGCAGTGGGAGCTTTTGGAGACAGAAATTTGAGGGTTTTTATATTTGAGCAAAACAGGATGAACAAAAGCCTTASTTTGGGAATTTATCGCATTGTTTTGCCCTTTAGTTTGGTCCTGTTGCTGTCCTCTCTTTTCCCATTGCCTCAGATCTAAGCTTGTTGCAGCTTCCTGACWTGTTTGTGATGTGATTTCCAGGCACGTTTGCTACACAAACATCTTACTGTGCTCCTGGGCTTCCTTCCTAYAGAGCTGTTCCTTTGTTATCTCTGGGTGGGTCTTCTAAGTTTTCTATCTAAAACACAGACTAAAGCAATACAACTGACAAACTGAGGGTCTAAATAAAGAGATTCTGGAGAAATCTGGATGTAGTTTAAATGCCAGGGAGAAGGGAGCTGAAATGTCACTAGAAAAACTGCTTGGAAACATTGGGTAGAATACTTAAAAAAATGAATGGCCTATTGCAGGCAGATTGAAACAATATTATGTTTTTAGTTTTTTATCTGAAAGTTTATATATAATAAATATCATTGATGTGAATTTGAAAATATCACTGGCTTTGTGGCAAAACTGTTGGAGTGTGATGTTCAGTATTTTTATTTCTCTACTAMGAAAAGTAATTTTTGGATGCAGTTTTTAATTGTTGCATTTCCCTCAAAGGATCCATGCTGGAGCTCTAATTTACTGTCTTCATAACTGTGGACAGTGCAGTGTTTAGACTTTCACTTTTGCTACAATGGTCTTATTAAAAATGGATGTACTCTTGCTACATAAGGGAAAACTAAATCAGACCAAATTTGTTACACTTTACATAATTATGCATTGAGAACAATGTATAATTAATAAAGTCATTGTAGATTCAGGCTATGGGTTGCTATTACCACTGAAATCTAAATTTATTTTATTTTTTTATGGTGAGTGTTTCCTGTGGTTTTTTTTTTTTTTTTGGAAAATAACTCTACAAGTAGAGGTGCTGCCCTAATAAATTAAATCACTGGAGTGATAATTTTTTCCTGGAGAATCAAGAAATGGCTTTAAATCAAAAGAACATGGATGAACATYTTTCCCCGCTCTGCTTTGTACTTCCAAGTTTTACACTGTTTCCACAAGGTTGCATAGTTAAATTAATATTGAATTAATACTTAATAGCTTAGTTTTTAATGTGCCCAACAAAAAGTACTTCTGGACTCTTTTCCAGTTAATAAGGCAGGAAGAAGATTCCTGAAGATGGGGAATTGTCAAAGGCTGTGAAACCTAACAGTGGCTCTTGCATTTTTATGTAAAGGGAAAGGAGTAAGACTACTGTTGATCTTGAGTATTGAATATGCTTGAGGTTTGTATTCTTAATATTGATCTCTCCTATCTCCCGTTGATTTACTGTATTTTAGAGGCCTGAAATAAGGAACTAAGTCTTGCTTAAGCAAACATGCTTAAAATATGCAAAGGAAAATAGTGGCACCTCATCAGATGTGCATCCCAGTTCTGCCCAGCTGGTTTGTTCTCCTCAGCCAGAAGGCCTGTAAAAATCATTGCTTAGGAGCAAAACAATGCCTGCCTGGCATCAATTCCCGTTTTGGTCGACACCTTTTTTGGAAAAAAAATATTCCTGCTGTAAGAATCCAGAGTTTATCTSTTCATGCTCAGGTTTCTTCCCCATGCTTGTCCATATTCTGTTCCTCTTCTCCAGTAGTTTCCATTGCCCTCTGTGCATTTTGACTGGGATTGGTGATAACGTGTTGGGGATTCCTCCTGTGGGTTCTGGCAGGTAACAAGTTTGGAGAATGGTGCCTGTCATCAGTGTTCACAGTACATTTAGGAAAGCAGCATCTAMGTGTGTTTATCTCTCCTTGCAGACAGGGAATAGTTGATTGAATGCATCTTTTAATTACTAAGATTTTTCAACATCTTAAACTAAGATATAAAACCGCTTAAATTAATTGCATTTAAATGCTGGAGGAATTTCAGAACAGGTGTAATCYCTTCTATTCAGGTGCAATTTCTTCTATTTAGGTGCTTCTTTGTTCTCCCTGGTCTGCATTTCCTACAGGCAGCTGTGAAGATCTGATCTGTTGAAATACTGTGGTCTGAGAGAACCTTAGGTCATATTTCTTCAGACTGACATATGATAATTGTATTTATCCTTCCTCTTGCAACACCATAGCAACGCGCTTCTTTTTCTTGTTTGGGAGTCAGCATGGGAATACATTCTGCACAGCAGCTGAATTTTGGAGCTGTCCTGAAAGGTGAAGGTTTAGGGGGACTCCTGACACCCTTTATAACTAGATACCCCTTGTAACTAGAATTKCTTTGTTAGCTGTAGCTTCTTGCTAGAGCTACTGCAGATTTATACTGACAACTGTAGGTGAAACAATAAGAAAAACAATACAGACAGAAGCAGAATCTGAATAACAAAATATCTAGCCTAAAGTTTGGTTTTTTTCTTCCTTTTTTTTTCTTTTTTGTTGCCTCATTTTTTTTTTCTTCCTTTGTTGCTAGTGGACTGTTTGGTGATGGCCTTTTAGGGCAGCTATGTTGGGGCAATYACTTGATGAATTCTTCCTTTGAACCAGGATTTACAAGATCTGTTAGTAGGCATATGATTTTTCTTGCTAGATGAAATGCATGACATTATTTTTAGAGGAGAAAATTAGATTTCAATCATAAATATGTCTTGTCTGTCTTCACAGGTTATGATAGAAAAGTAAAACCAAATTTGAYCACTGTTTTTTCTCCCCTAGAGTCCTGATTTCCATGCAATACTGCTGCTGTCCCAGCTCAGCTCAGTCTGTGCTGTCAGGGCATGAGGGTAGTGAATAAAATGGTCATTTTAAGTCTCTGCATCAAATGGGTTCAAAAGAAGTAAGTCAGACTGGAAAGCAGAAATTATATTAGGCATCTACAAAGAGGGAAAAGATTCTGCTGAAAATCTGTAAATCGACAGTGTTCACCAGCTCCTCTGCTGGTTTTGGCAGGAATAGTTCTGTAATGTAAACTTCACCTCCAAAATAATGTAGTTAATATAGTCTGATAACCTGTGACTGCCTGTTAATAGCTGGTARGTTCATGGTTCAAAGAGGATTTCCTTGCTGCAGGAGATAATACAAGGTTAGAGCAAGAATGCACAGCAGTATTTTTCTTCCCCCTGCTTTTTTTTTTTTGTTCCAGAAAAAACTCCAACCTTGCCTATAGTTTAATTGCATTTCAGTGCTTGCTTTTTGGTGTGGGAGAAAGTGAATGAAATGTCAAGGTTCTTGTGGGGTTGGACAGACAGTGTTGCCTCCTTCCTTAAWAAGTATAAAGGAGGAAAATAAGGCCAGAAAGATGCAGGATTAATAGCATTTCCAAATATATTCTTCCTTTTTAGCAGGTCATATTAGATTCATTCCTGTTCCCCAGGAACCTATCCCAAATCAGAGAGAATTTTAAGGATAAAAATTACCTCTCTGAATAGCACTTGGAAGAAAATTGTAAGGTAGGGAAAACTTCAGGGAATAACTGTAATAATTCTTGTGGTTCTACTAAATAAGTAGATAGCTACTTTGTGTATTTGTTAAAGCTTCTGAATATTCTTCAATGTTGTAATATATTATTAAAGTATAAGACAATTACAGCTTTTACTTGTTTGTGCTTGCGAGTCTTGGACCCATTATTGCAGCCTGTGAAACCTTCAGCATTGACTTAAAGAAAATGCACAAAAAGTATTTCACATATTATTCAAAAGTAGGTGTGTTGGTTCCTGAATTATGGTTTGTTTATGTTGGCATTTATTGCYGTGAGGTCTGTAATTGCTAAATCTGTGTTAGAAACTCCAGGTATTTCACAGTATGCWGAATTCAAAAGCAAATCTGAAGGGGAATCATCTTTTAAAATGATTTCAAGTGTTTTGGTTGAAATTTGAGGGAAAAACTATTTCTAATTTGATTTGCTTCTCTGATGTATACCCTTTATGGTCAATGTATTTAARACATTGTTTTTCCCTGACTTAGTGTTCCCCCTCCTTGCATGGTCCAAGGTGTTGTTGGATAGGTGATGACTCAAAGCTGTTACACCTGGTCTCTGCTACCACTCCTCAACTTTTTCCTTTTGGACCAAGTAGATGTGCCAAATTCTAACAGAGCAAATTATAAAATGTCAGTGAATTCCTCAAGTGTTTCAGCCACCCATCCTCTTCTCCTTGGCTGCCAGACTTGGGGGCTTGAGGGATGCAGCCCCAATGCCTTTCTTGTCTTTTATAGGCCAGTGTTTTCCTAAAGAGAGCCTTGTTTTAAATAATTTGTTACTAAATATCTTTTGTTTCCCCCTCCCATCCTCCCTTTTGGGAAAACAACTCTTTATATATGAAGCTTATTTGTCTGATAACTGATGCAGGGAATCTGTACAGAAGAGAAAAACAATTGAAAAAATTGTTTTTTCTTGATTTGTCTTCACCTGGCAGATGAGATTTAACAGACAAAGCAGTTGGCCATGGATATGTTGTTTTTCATCTCATTTTGCTAACATTTTTTCACTCTAATTCTTTTAACTTTATGCTTACCTGGTGGCTTGGGAGGCAAAAATGTCTTATTCCTCCCCCCCCCCCCCACTCTGGCATATGTTAGAAGTATGGCTATGAAATGAAAATACTCTTATAAAACAGTTAATACTACAATGGTTATATTAGGCTGTACTAACCAGCAGAAGATTTATAATCATCTCTGTGCTTTAGGTCAGTTAATTTAKAAAATGAGAACATCTTGTACAAATACCAAGATAAACTGAAATTTGAGACTTAAGATCAGTTGCATCCCACGTTTAATTAGGCACATATAATAAATTACAAATAGTGATTATGGAAGAAAGGAGGGGGAGGAGAGAAAGGCCACATATTGAGAACAAAGTTTTCTGCAAGCTACTTAGGAGTAAATGAGCCCTTTCTTTAATTATCTGCACTAGTCTTTGAAATGAGGGTATCTCACTACAGCTGTTCTCCAAAACTAAATTAAAACCCAAAGAAAATCCAGTAATGTTCAGAAAGGATTTRCCAAGATTTCTTCATGGTGTAAAATGGCAAAAAGTAAAACCAAATTTGAGTGGCAGAAATTCCCGCACTGGGCTCCTCCCTCTGATCTTTGAGAAGAGATGGGATTTTTAGGATGATGATGAACAAACCCCTGAGGTCTCTGATCTGATAAGTCAGTTATTGAAATCAGTGTACTAAAACATGGGAGAGGTTGCCATACTGAGAGAGCATGTCTGGTTTTTCTGGTATTTGAGAGGTAAAAGCCTCTCTTGAGTTACAGTCTGATTATGTTTAATATACTGAAGTGCACAAGGTCATAGGAAGGAGAGAAAAGGGCACGGAGTGAAACGAAGATCAACTACTGCTGCTTTTAATATAGTGTAAAATCATATGACGCTGAGGCAGAGTGGCTCTTCTGAAAGTTCACTCTTGCTTGGAAATGCAGGGCTTTTCCACATCCTGGGGATAACAGGGCTTTGGAAACACAGCACTCTCCCTTGAGGCAGATCTTATGAGCATCTGACTGTTGTACTGATCGATGGCACAGTGTGAGGGATGTTTAATTCTCACAGAAATTTATTGCTGGTGGAGAATGATAATGGGGACCTTGCAGGCAAAAGAGGCTTATGAGAAATGGCTATTTATCTTATGCCATGCTGGTAGCCTTTTGTTAAAGGCTTAGCCTAACCCTTAGACTGAAGATTGTCAGTGATGTGGAATTTCTAAAGTAAAATTTATTTTCCCTGGTGTCCTGTCTTGGACGAGTACAGTTAATGCYATTAGATGCAGGTAGAGGTATGTTAGAAAAGAGCAAGGGGAGAGGATGAGAAAGATGAATGATCTGGAGATTTTAAAGGGTACTGCCAGGTCTATGCCAGTTAAAAATTGAGAATAAAATATCCAATCAAGCTGGAAATTCTTGATGAAACTGGTTTCATCTATTGCTTAATGGTCATATGTTGACACATAAAGTGGTTTTCTAGATAGCTGCAGATCGTGGACAGATTACTGGGAGGGTGACATGAGACAAACTACAAGTCATACAGGCCTTAGCAAGGAGGTTCCAGTACAATGGATGGAGAAGTTGTCTAAGGAACAAAAATCAGGGGCTCTTCAGATGAGAGAAGAACTGTGGAAGTGAACTGGCAGATACTGCTGAGAACTGTGAGATTAACAAACATGCATTTGTCCAAATTGACACTGTAAAAAAAAAAAAAAAAAAGCTTGGTTTAGGATTGAATGAGAGCTTTGAAAAGTTGGTGGACTTCTATAGTGGACTTGGTTTCCTAAAGAAGGACTAAATGGCTTCACCTGGACCCGTAATAATGTTTCTCACCAGTGTGATGCACATCTACTTCTTTCAGTAACGTAGCAGTCCATTATTAGTGGAGTAGAGCACCAGAACTCTGCGAGAGAAATGAAGTGAGCAGAAATGTATGGATAGTATGCACATTTGTTTGTACCTCTTGCTGAATCAGGTATAATGTTCAAAGGCAAAGAGGTGTCATTGTATGAAAAATGATTTGGTTTTACTTCAAATACAGATAAATTAATAGAAACCACCCCAGAGTGARCTGAAACCTTGGATGTAAGCTAAAGAAGATTGAAAGGTTTGCATATTAATCAAACTGTGACACTTTGTTCCTGACTGCTTGTGCTGCTGTCACTTGCCTGCTCAGAAAGTCAGTTTAAGGCCATTCTGAACAGARCGTAACTTCCTTTCTTAATCCTTGCTAGAATCAAAGGTGCCATCAATCCTCATCTGAGTTTGGAGGTTAATATAAACTCTTTTTTTTTTTTTGTCTCTTCTCTCCTTTATATACAATTGTGTGTGAGGAAAACTTTTCAATATTTGAAGCCTCAAATTTATTGTTGCAAAATATAAAAGCATATTTTTCCAGCTTATGTTTTTGTGCCTGACAACTGGCAACCTGCTTATGAAGGAAGGTGCTGCTCTCTTAGAATTTACTCAGAGTCAGCTCAGGGGTGATCTTTCTTAAATTAGTAAAGACATCATGAAGCTCTCAAACAAGACAGTGTGAGGGCAGCAAGAGCTATCATCCCTGCTTGGAGCTCAGCTGAGCCTGTTCCTAAAATTCTTTGAGATTGGTTTTGCTGTTCTTTATTTCTTTGTTCCTGTTTCTCCTGCAATAGCTCAGCATACTGTTATTTTCTTTTTCCTTCTCTGACAGGAGGTCTAAGTGTTAAAATGCTTATTAACATAAGCCAAATCTATGAATTCAAGTACACCCACATTCAAACTGGAAGCTTGCCATCTGGGCCCACCTCTGCAGGAAACCAATTGCTGGTGCTGCTTTCAGACTATTTGGGTTGAAGAAGCACTGGGAACACAAAGACATTCTTCTSTTTCTTGTGATTTTGGAGACTTCTGTGCAAGTTTTTTACTTTAACTATCTCTAATTTGTATAATCATTGCTCTCCATTTYTCACATAGATGTAACTGCATTAATATTGCCATATAGAGGTTTTAATTTGCAATAATGCAACCCAGCACGCATAAAATGGAGGTTCTCTCAGAAACAGCTAAGTAGTTTTCATTTGATTAAGTACGTAATGATTTATTTGGCAAATTCACTATTTTGCTTCTTTCCTGGCAATTCTGCGTCTCTTTAATTTGCTGGGTTTGTGTGTGGATTTTTTTTTTTTGCTGTTTTTTTGGGGGGGAAAAGGATAGAATAAAGGAAAATGCTGAAGATTACTGACAGTACTACCTTAAATTAAAAGAGAATTAAGGTGAGATAGAAAGGTGGTGCTGCTTAAAGATGCTGCGCTGGCACTGGATGGAATATTTCAAGATTTGTTTTCATCTAACATGAGTTAGGTTGAAGGCTGAATTCATGAGATAAAATGACATCGAGAGCTAGGTTATGCTGTTCCTATGAGCCTTGCATGCAAATCATGATGTAGACTTCACTATATGAATGATAGCAGGTTTCTTGTAAATGCAAATTCTTTATAAGCAGAAGTTAGCCAAGATTTKCATTTAACTGGATGACGGGGAGCAAGATTTGCAGATTAGCAGCAAGCAATACAACTTTAGTAAGGAGGAAGCTAAATATTGTTGTGTTACTGTCTTATGTTCTTGCTGAATTAATTTGTAGGCTCCTTTTAATATTTCTTCCTCTAATCACTGCAGAAAAATTTGTGATAACAAACAGGGTAGAGAAGGAAGAGTGCTCAGAACTTAAAGGCTGGATGAGCTGGTKGATAAACTTGATCCAGGGTAGTAAGCAAAGCAGGTGTAACGGGGAATAAAACTGATGATGGCCACTCTCTAGCACTAAGATCAAATGGCACAGAGCAGCACACATTTCCCTCCCCTTTGCCCAGTAATGTGGCCTGGTCTATGCTGTTTATGAGGAATAATCTCCTGGCTGTGCCTGGCTAAGGAAAGGCAGAGCTGAAGTGCACCAGGGAAGAAGTCAACAGTCTTGATGATGCTTAGATGTGAGCTTGAAGGCAATTTGTTTCTCTGACTCTGAATTCCCTGCAGTCAAATGGTGTTGTCCCTGTTTTTGTCACTTKTACACATGTGCTTTTGTCATATGTGGTTATCTGGGATCTTTATAAATACAGTGTTTGGTTGTACCCCTCAGTTGGCATGGTTTTATGAAGTTGATTATTTTTATGGAGGTAATCACTGATGCAATCACAGGTATTGCTAAAGGCACATAGTATTGGAAGAACATGGCTCTATCCTCAGTGTGAGGATGGGGGGCTGACAAGAGGCCCCCTTAAGCTGCTGCTTTCTAGACTGAGTGAGCTCAGCTGCCTCAGCCTCTCCTGACAGGACAAGGGCTGCAGAGTGGGGTCACCTGCAAATAATTGACACGAGGCTTCCTATAAACCTTCAGTTTTCAAGGGGTGTGAGCTGTGTGATGATGCTTTGTCATGCTCTGGATGGGCAATGAGCAGTGCTCTACCTCAGGTCTGCCTCATCCTTCAGCTGCTGTGTGGGATGCTGGTGGAGAAACAGTGTCTTGGAAGACCATGAAAGGGGCATGAGCATGTCTTTCATATGCTGTTGGCAATTGGAAGAAAATATTCAGGCTTTTCAGCAAGACTGTTTAGTGGTAAGGCTAACAAGCAGAATGGTGTTTCAGGACATTTGGGACTCATTAGTGCTTTGAACTTGAAGATGTGTTACTTTTCCATCTGATGCCTGGTTTCCTAGTCATCCATAAAAAATATCCCCCCTATGTTTTATAGTAGGAAAACACAGTATTGACAATGCAAAAGTATCTCCTGTGTAGATGGTTACAAAATCCAGTAACAAATACCCTCATTAAAATAATACTGCTAGAAAAAAATCTGAAGAGAGGACTCTGCTGAATGTTTTTGCTCAGAGTTTCATAAAACCCCTGTGGTGAGATGGAGTTAAGGCTGACATGCTTGTTACCATTTAAGAGCAAAAAATTCACAGTGAGCGATATTAGTTATCCCCCAAACAAGTACTACATATATAAAAAAAAATGTTGTCTAAGGAAATCTTAATACTTCAAAGCGTGGAAATCCAATGCTAAGGGATCCAAGTGACGTTAAAGAAGCAATGCTGTGCAAGAAGAAAAATAAAAATAATTGATGTTCATGGTATCAAATGAGATAAATAAAGATGAACTTTTTTATATCCCTTCTCCTCTGCTTTCATTAGGATAAAGTGCTTGATTTAAGGAAAGTTGCTATATTCATGAGCAGTGAGCATGGCTAACTTTAAATCATGTGCAGATAGGTTTGAGTTAGAGCTCAGTGTGTGCATTATGTGCTTATTTGTACTGGTTTATTTTATTTGTACTCAATATTTTATACATTAAGCCTCAGTAAGAAAAAAAATCATAACTGTGTAATATCAAAATCAGAGGGATTAATGGGAGACTAAGTGGATCAGGCAATTGGTGCAGCTACATGAAAACATTWCATAGATGGTTTGATAGTATTCTAAATGCCAAAATGTCTTCCAGCACCTAATTCCTCAGCTAATAAGAAACTTTGCAGCCTTGAGCAGGCAGTCACAATTTGCCTGAGAAGAAAAGCCAGAAATTATTTCTTAGTTTAGAGAAATAYCTGCTGTGCCAGGGAAGGTGATTGCAGTCTTGTGCATTTCACCAGCTTGTGGGAGGGATATACCTTTCTTAATCAAAAGAGCTGGCTAATTTTTTTCTGAGGAGAAGCTCAAATGCATATGAAACCGGTTTGTGCAACTGTCATGGTGGATTTGAATTCTGAATACGAGAAAATAATAGCTTTTGTGTGTGAATTTTTTTGGGTTTCATTTTCCCTTCCCTGTCCATCATCGTGTTTTCTGTGCTTGTCCATGAGCACTGGAAGGTGCAGGTGCTTTCTGTCCAYATTTACTAAGGTTCCTGGTGTCATACAGCCCCTCAGGTGTGTCCTGGGCTGCAAGACACTGAAAGGCYCTTCCAGCCTGCAGAATTCTGTACTCAGGGATATCTTACTTGATATTTAAGTAATGTTGATGATATGGAAGGTAAGAAATATCTGTTGTTCAATTGAGAGAGAAAAAGGCTAACACATAATAAATTTTTTTTAAAAGTGAAAATGGAGTAATTAAACTCAATTGAAGTAAAAGTTTTCTTTGTACAGTCTCAGAGCAATCTTCTCTAACCATGTGTACTTTAATTGTTGCACCCAAAAATATTCAGGTCCCTGCTAAAATAGGGAGAAAGGAAGACAATGCACAGTTTCCTTAGTTTGTGWGGGTTTTGTCTAAGCTATGAGAAATACCATCATATTCATAATGTTTTTTCAGGAAAAGTTGATTTAGATCTAGAAAAATTATTTGCTTTGCCAGCAGAATGCTATGCTGCTGCACAATTCTGCTCCCCACAAAYGTAACCTGATGTGTGGTGCTGAAAAATAAACACATTTTGTCAACAATTACTGGAGCTGCCCCAATTTGTTAAATCTCCTGGGGCCTGCGTTTAAACAAAAGTGGACAGAAATGGCGAGTATTTCCCTAAACTGAGAAATAATTGACTAATTTATGGCAGGTGACAACTATAATATTGCAGAAAATGAGACTTCCTAGTATTTAATATGATGTTATTATTGTGATAAGCTCAGAAAGTGCTCGCTGCACTCTCCTTTGTTTTGAGACTTGTAACAATACTGCAAGCTCCTGCATCGGGCATTGAGAAAATTACAACACTGGCTTAGGTTTCAAGGGAGTGCTCAAGTTTTTAAGATTGTTTTTAAACAATCTTAGGCTGCTTAATGGTTAACTCCTCTTTCTAAAGCCACCAAACCTGAAAGGATTCTTAAAACTGAAACTTRAGAATCTCTCAGAAACTTGAAGAAAAATAATAAAGGCCACAAGTTTGCAGCATTGTATGACATTGGAGGTATTGCATCCTGCAGCACCAAAATAATTTGGCAAGGGAATAACATAACATTATCTGAAGTACAGAGTGAGATCTAACTGAGCTAAACTATCTAAACTCTAAAAATAATTTAAAAGAAACAACCTTCCCCCAATTTACCTGTCAAAAGCAGCTTCCAGCTTCCCCACCCTTCAATTTATTGTAGCATACATCATTCAACATTTCAATTACAGGCATGTATGTCAAGGAAAAGCCTCTGAAGATAAAATAACTAATTTAAATTGTTTTTTTGCATTTAATATATGAATAGTTTGTTGCATAAAAGCAGTTAAAGATACTGTGTTAATGTGTGGTGTGGAGGAAGAGATGACAATTGATGCATTCCAGGAAGGAGAAATTTTTTAATAATTATGAACGCCAGGCTAATTTGTTTCACTCGSAGCCATTGCTGTTGTGCTACTGGGCTGTTGTGCAGTCTTGTATTCAGGCTGTTTGCTTGAATATAAATAACTGTAATTTTCACACTTGTCTCTTCCTACAGGTTGTAAAAGCAGTTGGTTACAGCATCAAATTAAATTGATATCTGCTGAGCAGGTTTTAATACAAAACGTTCTCAACAGATTTTTTCAATCTTTAAAAAAAAAAAAACACAAACGGACTTGGAGGCACATAGGAGTTCTGTTTTCAAGCATGCTGTAGTTTTTTGTCAGTTTTTTGAGCTTTGGTACTTTTTTTTTTTCTTTAAGCTCCGTTCTCCCATGTAAAGCTCCACTTGCACTGCCAGGGCTGTGTGGGAGGATGTTGACACTCTTAACTGCTCTCTTACACGCCTCTTAGAAATGTTTTGCTCAGTCTGGTGATAAAATTTTTAAGGTTGGAAAAGATCTCTAAGGTGGTTGAATCCAGCTGTTAACCCAGTATTGCCGTGTTCACCCCAAAACCATGTCCAGAGGTGTCACATGCACACATCCATTAAATATCTCCAGGGGTAGTGATGCTGCTACTTTCCTGGACAGTCTGTTCCAATTCCACTCCTCAATGCTTGCTTCCCCACACTGGGTACAGGAAGAATATAGGATCAGGTACAGTGTAATTCTTTAACTGGTGATAGGGGGAAAAGCTTTACCAAGTTTTCTGTGCACTAGTGTTTCAGGGACTTCTGGATTCATTAATCAGCTGACCAGATCACCAAGACATCTCCTCAAACAACCTGATTTTACAAGGTTCARAACTATCACTATTTTGGGAGCTACTGATGCTTTTTGTGTTCATGTRGCTGGTGAGAGGCTGGTAATTGGGCTCCTATGTAAAGAGTTTTGGGCATGCAGCAAGGAAGAGCAGGTACTATTGTATGATGTCTGGAAATTTTCAGAGTAATGGATTGAATTTTTCAGGATTGAAAGTACTGTTATTTGGTGCATGAGTACAATGACAGAAAAGCCTTTAACAATAGTTTACGTAACCTTTCTTACTCTGAACCAGACACAATTCAGAAAAAGAAAAAAAAATCTGTTTGCTTTTGTCCTAATCATTTGTGGAAATAAGTGGATTTACACATTTGAAAAGCAGCAGCAATATGACCTTCTTATTATTGGTTGTAATAATAGCTGGATAAAACTATCTGAATGTTATAAAAACCCTTAGAAAAGGATGGCTTGGCTCTCCTCTTCCAGTGAATCGGCAACTCTGTCAGTGGTCTGTTGGATATTACGAGCTTCCCATGGAAATTGAAGGTGGGGAAAACAAAACCCCACAAAGAAAAGCGGGAGCCTTTGTTGCTCCCTGAGCTGTTATGTGCAGGACCCTGGAGCTCCCTGGAAGGGAGGAAGTGCCCCTGGCATCAGCAGGAGCTCTGTTGGCGTTAGCTGAAAATGAGTGTTTTTCTCTGTACAAATGGGAACTTTAACTTACAGCCCTGAGCTGTGTTTCAGCCCCGTGCTCTCAGGAGAGCCACTGGAATTTCAGGTGTGTGAGTTAATCAGGCAGGAATTGGCCCATGGGAGAAGAACAGGTTTTCTTGTCTATGGCTGCTCTTAACTCACTCACAAGGATGAAAGTAGGAGGCTGTTGGCTGCTGCTGGTTTTTTAGCTCTGTATTAGTAGGTTTTCTAACATCTGTAGGCATTGGTTGGACCTGAAAATGTTGATCTTGAGAGGAACTGAGTGGTCTGATCCCTGCCATGGTGCTTTTGGTGACAGTGCCTAATCTGAAGGGAATAAAGGGGTTTACTTTAGAACAAAGTAAGAAAGGGAGGGGGAGGGCGCAGGTATTCATATTGTTAGAACATTAATAATTTGTGCAGATTTTCTCCATTTGACATGATTATCAAATATGTGATTTGCTGTAATATGGAAAAATTGCTCTTCTCTTTATTATCCACTGTGTTATCCTTTTTGTGTTACAAGTTGCAGAAAAAATGTTTTGTCTGTTCTTTCTTCTGAAGTCCTTGTTTCTGTTTATTTTCATACCTTAYTACTGTTCCTTTGACATTATTGGGTTTTCAACTGCATCACATTGTCTTTCTCAGAAACTTTTCAGTTTTCTAATTGATCCTTGGATCTCAATTTGATCCCCAAAATGGTTTTTAATGGTTTAGTATGAGGTCACCTTTCAGAGGCTTGCCAAGGCTATTTTGAAAAGTGTCATCAAACTGCTTTTACTAACCCTGGAAAGAGATGGGGTMAAGTGGACTATAATCTCTTGGTTCCATGTGGCTGCTGACCTCTGAGGATATATTCTGTGGGTCACAGGTTCTGGCTTTTCTCAGCTCAGAGTCTTAAAATGAATCAGTGATTTACTATCCTAGTATGATTTGTTGTGAAGAACCCACTGTTTTTAATGAAGTTTYTTTCATACATGGGTGGTTGTCTAACACCTAGAACTGTGATATGTTTGCCAGAAATGAAAAGGCCTTATCGCAGAATGAGTTAAATGAGTGAAAATCAAAAGGAAACAAAACYACCCCAAAAGATGATGATGATKAYTWTWATTAYTATGAATAATAWCAATAGCCAAAAAATCTAGAAAATCAAATCCCCAAATCCTACTCATCTCATGACAGTGCCATAGTTGTTGCTGTAGAACTTGTGCTGAAGTTCCTCTCTGAATCCTTTCAAACTCTGCCCAGTGCTCTGGGCTCCTGGGTTCAGAGACTTGGCATTTCTTCTGTAACTGCTCTGAAAGTGTCCCTTCACCAGGGCTGGCTTGAGCTGTTTCTCTCTGCCTGTGTTGTAAACTGTTCCCTGTAGAGATGAGCTAAAGCATCTGCAGRAATAATGCAATACCTCCATGTTMTTGCACAGAGCYTTTCATGGGTAGAGCTCGAACCACACCTCAAGGGAGATCAGGTGTACTGGCTCAGCTCTGTACACATCATGATGCTGAACTTTCTGGACTAGCTCAAGGTCACCTAACGGGCCAGCAACAGATGTAGGAGCAGAGCCTGCACCTCCTCTGCTGCCTCTGAGGTCCATCTGTCATGTTGTGCTGCTGCTGCTGTTTAACACAAATTACAAGCAGCTCCATAACTGTTGATGTCTGGCTGGATTTTCAACATCCTTTTTTTGCTGCAAAGTCAAGGATTGGAGCTGCYGAAAGAGAGTAACAGGAACATTTGTATAACTTTTCTTTTGGAAGATGGTACTGCTGTCTGTAAAGTAGAAATATGTAACTTGGAGGAACAGGATGAGATCCCCAAGAGCATTAATCACATTAATATCTGTGGCTAATGCTGTATTAGCTATGAGGCCCCAGAATAATTAATTCTGGTTTACAACTGGACCTAGATATGCATTTGTAATCCATCTTTAAACATTCAAAAGTTATTTTAACAGATCACTTGTAAGAATGGCTACTTTGTTGTATACCTTTTCAGTGGCAGGGTATATAAAATTTCMCAAGCAGTTCTTATTTAGTTGTAAGTTACATTTGCTTCAAAACTTCATGGATATTGACTGAAATTGCCTTTTTACTAATACAGTGACATCCCCTTATAAATCAAATTTTATGGYCTTGACTCATGCTCTCATTATTTTCTGTCCATCTAAACAGCCCACAACTACTGCTAGATAAATATTTTAATGTTCTGCCTGTCACACAYGCCCCATCACAAAATATTGTTTAATGCAGGTTTTCCAATGATTTTCCATTTTTGGTATAAATATATAACCTTAGGAAGTACTACAGGCATTCTTCCTCTCCCAACCTATAAACTTCATTCAACTCAATTCTGAGCATGAACAGTAAATTACTGTAATACAGAAAAGCAATGTGAATTGGGACATGTTTATGGCACTTGGAATCCAATATCTGCCTTTGAATGTGGTCTGGGGTGGTGATGATACAATGATTGTTAGCAGTGGCTGAGATGGGAATGTAGGGTATTTCTGTGAAAATCTTGAAGTTTTGTTTTATTCTGTGGTTAAATGCAWAGTTCACCCAGCCTGTCCTCAATACCAGCTATATATAAAATTTAGTGGCTTATTATTGCAGCTCCACTTTCAGTGATGTTCTTGGTGGGCTAGAGATCTGGCAGTTGCATGTTGAGAGAAGAACTTGTTCACTGATTTCACTAAAATGAAAGAAATAATGTCCTGKAAACTTTTTGGATTGTCTTAGCTTTTGCTCAAACTTATTATGAGTCCTGAATTTTGAGTTTAATTTAACTTGGCAGTATGAATCTAACTTCTCCCTTTTCACAGCTGTCAAAAAGCCCTTTATTTATTAGTGCCTACAATGTAGCTATTCCTGCGCTTTGGGTTTAAAACATGATCTTCAAAAGTGGCAACCAATATAACACTGGGTGTCAGCAGCACATCCATCATGTCAGAGTGCTGTTTAGGAAGRTAAAAACAATGAGATGTTGTTTTAGCAATATTTACGTGTCTCCTCTCTCATACCTCGCTTCTGGGTGTGTAGAGCTCTGCTTCCTGCAGGTGGAAACAAATGCTGTGTTCAAATGTCTTTGCAGTGCTACATGTGTCAAGGACATTGCTTTTATAGAAAAGGAAACTTTGGAGGTTTTATCTTGACTTGAATCATGGGGTTTTGGGTATTAAAAAGTGTCAAAGCATTTAGAAGTCAAACAAAAGTCCTTAAACAACAAGAAATCCTTTCTCAAATCTGTTTTAACTTAAATCTTTGACTAGGGTTTCATATTTCTCTGATGTATCTCATCAGTTTGTTAAGGATTTCTGTAAATCTCTTTTCTCACCGTGTAACACCTAAGTCCAGGGTAGACTTTTTCCTCTTYGCTGTGAACATGAACTTTTTATTCAGAGCAGCCATCTGATGAGTCATTCTTTCATTCTTCCTGTGGAAATAAATTGTCCTTTTGTGGCTTATTTCCTTCTGCCAGGATCTGGAATAAAAAGGATATCTGTTCTTTTTCTGTCACAGATGTGTAGTTCTTAAAGGGAAGTTCCCTTGGAGATGGATGAGTTACCTGTAATGATTTTATTTACTTGTCCTGTAATGTAGCAATAGCTCTAYTTACCGTAGCTCTTTAAAAAACCTGATAGTTTATTTTTTTTTCTTCCCATCAAAGACCAAGCCCAAATCCCATCAAAGACAGTGAGAAACTACTGACTTTTTCAGGCTTGCATTAGAGCTGTGGGCACTGCAGAGCACTTCAAGGCAGTACTTATATCCAAACACTTTTCTTGAGAGCATCTTTAATGTTTCTTCCATTAGCAGAGAAGCAGTGGATAACCTTGGACAGGCTTATTTCTTTAGATGGGAGCTGCACTCCAGTGCCAGAGTACAACTCATTCTCACAGAGGAGGCCTTTTCTGGAAGCAGGSAGAGGTGGTAATGATGCAATGCTCGCTCTCCAGACACTTGTTGCACTCCCAGCAAGCTGGGTCTGAATGTTTTTATGCTATGAAGGGTTAAATGATTTTTGCTGCATCAGACTTTATTGCCCTGGCTTTCCTGTGAACACAGCAGCCTGCATGGTGCCCTTTGCAGGGACCTCCTGGCCCAAGCATCCTTCTTCCCTTGGGTAGGYGTTTCCCTGACTAGTGCCAGCCCCTAAACACAATTCCACCTCTCAGACAGTGCCTTACAGCTCTGAGATGAATGTGTGAAGCTAATGAAGTGCTCTCTCTCTTTGGGTGTTGGGGACAATTTGWGAACTGGTTCCTGTACCTTGGCAAGAGGCAGCAGGTGTTTGGGGTAGAGCCCTYCCAAGGACCATCTCAATCTGAATTATTTCAGCCTGGTTCTCTTTTCAGTAGTTATAAGGCTCTGCTGCTCCTGTCTGAGTTTATATATGTCTGATAATGGTAACTGTTAATGATAATTATATGGCTGATAATGTCTGGGCCCTGCTACCCAGTCACCCTGAACTTCTGTGGATGCAAATTCCCTATTTTTTCAGCCTTTCTATTGTAAATCGTGTATTCTGTCTGTGTGCTGCCAAGTACTGCTGGAAGTATTGGTAATCCGTAAGGATTTATTAAAAGCTATTCTCTCCGAGGCCTGGAAGAAATTTTCTAATAATTTACCAAGCTGAATGCATAATAAGCTCTCATAACACTTACTGAATTCCTAGTGATATGTATTTCCCAATGGGCTGGTGGATATCATTCCAAATAATCTTCCTTTATGAAAGTCTATGTATCGACTGTCACTTCCAGTTTTGCTGGTTTTGTTCAAGAGTATTGCACAGATAATGGCATTTGGCCCAAAGGAAAGATGCCTCAAAGAGTAATGGGGATTTCTTTAATGAGGTTTGTTATTATTTGTAATGCAGTGACCTGGTCATGAATCAGGTTTTTATTGTGTCCTGTAAAACCCACAGGGCAAAAGAAACCCCAGTTTAAAACTAATTCTAACCAAAGCATAGGTTAATTGGTAAGGGAGCTGACTATGAAAAGAACAAAGCACGTTAATAAAAAAAGAAAAGTTTTGAGGATAGGAAGGAGAAAAATTATTCCTGATTTAATTGAAGAAGCAAAGAAATCAGCTGTTCTGGAGTTGTAGCTGTTTGTGAGCTGTTTCTCTCTTGTACAGAACCCACATTTGACCTTTCAATAGAATACAGTATCTCATGGAAGAGAAGATGGCTCATTAAAACTGAAAGTGATAGATAGCATCTATTAATCAATGGTATGGAAATTCTTTAGGTCTCAGACTTTGTGTTTATATGTGTCTCTTGGGAGTCAATATTGTTTCCAAGTAAATGAAACAAAATCAATAGGAGACATGTATTTCATTTTGGTTGCAAATCATTCATTTTCAGTGCTTCTTAACCTTAAGCTGAAAATAAAATCTTTATAAAATTGTCTTTAAAAATAACAATCAGATGACCTTGACATGTTGTTATTTGAGCTACAGCACCTTGCAAGCATCTAATTGCTTAAGAGTTATTCCTGTGCTCACTGTTATTTGGACAAAAGCAGTGTGCTGGTTTTGAAACTTTCTGCACAGTAACTGGTTTGGGGATGAGATTTGGATTTGTGCTGCAAACAGTGATGATAACTCAGGTTTTTTTTTTTCGTACTGAGCAGCACTTCCCCTGAGCCAAGGCCTTCTCTGCTCCTCACCCACCCCAGTGAGAGGCAGGGGGTGCACAAGGAGCTGGGAGGGGACAGAGTCAGGACAGCTGATCCCAACTGACCCCAGGGATATCCCAGACCATATGGCCTCATGCTCAGTATATAAGTCTGAGGAGAAGGAGGTGGGGGAGGCATTTGGAGTGATGGTTTTTGTCTTCTCAAGTCAMCATTACTTGTGATGGAGCCCTGCTGTCCTGGGCATGCTGAGCGCCTGCCTGTCCTGGGGAAGTGGGGAATTAATTCTTTTTTCTGCTTTGCTTTTTCTGTGAATATTTTGCTTCTTAAACTGTATCTATTTCAACAAGTTTTCTCACATTTACTCTTCTTACTTTCCCTGATCCTGCTGGGAGGGAGGGAGTATCTGTGTGTGCCTGAATTACCAACTGGGGTTAAACCACTGGCTGCAAGGAGGATTCTGGTTGAAAATAYGTCTATATTAGGAAGAAAACATTCTGAGTTTTCCCCCTCACTCCTTCCTATGTCATCTTGTTCTTCTACTTTTTGGAGTCTGCTGTTTTAGAAAATGCTGATACAAACCACCAGGCTGCCAGCCTTGCTCCTGTCATTGTTTCCTTTTCCCTGACACTCCCTTTTTGTGTATGTTCCTCTCCAAAATGTTGCATCACATCTGGTATGCCAAAAGCCACTAGCGTTGCAAAGGTGTTACTATGGTTTTGYTTTTCCTTCAGCTGAGATGATTGTGGGCTATGGTGGTTTTCATAGAAACAAACAAAAGGCACCTTGAGATGGGATGTGAAAAAGCCCAAGGATAGCAAAAACCTGCTGTTTTGTGTTATTCCTGAAGGCTTAGATTGGACAACAGTTAAAGCCTAAGGAAAACAAAGTAGTAACAGAGGGTGTGGRGCAGAGCAGAACACAAACTTCTCTGCAGGAAGCTAAGAAACCAGTGAGTCATTTTTCCTCAGGGACAGAAGCAAGAGCCATTTATCACACAAAAATAAAACAGTGAATTTGGGGACACTGCCTATACTGCAGTGCAGCATTACATAGTCACTACCCTGTGTCGTTTCATTGAATTATTATGTTGTAAAGTTCACACAACCCCCTCAGCTGAGCACCTGACTGACATTACCCAGGTGCTCAGGGAAGAATGGGTCTATTGTGAGACTGCATCCTCATTAGATGTAACCTGCAGAACATTCATCCTGCTTCCCATCACAAAAAGCCTAATCCATGTCCTTGTTTTCTACTGTTGGATGATTCATACAGAGATGAGCTTGTTGTGGTTCCATCCTGGCTGATGTTTTTCACAGTGTTACAACCCCCATTTCTGAAGTCTGTTTTGTTTGAAAAAGATATGCTCTGGGAAAAGGAGTATTAGCGCTGGGTAACAGGAGCTTCTAGTGTTCGGCTATAGAAGGTAAAGGATGCTTAAGGCACATTAAGATTCAAGTCTGAAGGAATTTTCTTTGAGAATGTTGAACKTGTGGATAACACAGAACCAGATTTAATACTAAATGTAACACAAACTTGAAGCAGGAATGAAACTTCAACARATCTGTTAAAGGCTATCAAGAGAAGAAGAAGGTGGTGGGAAAAAGAAGTAGAGCCAAAGAAGCTCAGATTGGAGTTGAGTGAATGTAGCGACAAAGCATTTGCAAATGTTCCTGTGAGTAAAACCTGCTGATTTGATTTGCTGCTATTGCCTACCATTTTAATCACTTACAAACATCTGGTTCAGCTAATTCTTATTCACAAGAAGAAAACAGAGAAGACAAAAGCACCATGGATATTTGCATAGATTTCTGAGGTATTCCCACTAGAAGTGACTTAGTCCTTTGGAAAAGTTTTTTCCTCTTAATTTGCACAAAAGGCTATCAAACAGTTACATGTGTAATGAGGGAGCTCTTGAAAGCTGTGACCTGTTTGTAGAACGTTTCTGAGTTAAAGGAAGGGAAAGAATTMCAATATGTGGTGTAGATTGTGCCAAGATGGGAAGAAGTGTCTTAACTGTGACTGTCATGAAGGGACAAGTATGAATAACAAGTGGCTACCAGTTTGAGTAGAAGGTGGCCTGGAGGTATTACTGYTTTCAGTTTAGTCAAAGATTAATCCAAAGCCTGCAAGAGTTAACTGGTTAACTGCAAATGTTGGATATCAATGCATTACATAACCTTTTAATAGTGTATGGTTTATAGTRCAATAAATCCACCTTCTCTGAACTTGCAGCCCTTTGAGAAGTGCCACAGGTGTGTAGATACAGCATCAACTCACAGCAGCTTTGTTGCTTCAAAGTGTTTTGGTGGTTTAACTGAATGATGGACTTTGTGCAAGTTCAAGTTTCGTATCTCTCCATTGTCCCAATTTTATGCCAAATCAAATATTGTTYGCTCTTTCATAGCAGGCAATGTGTAATAACATATATTATAGTGATCTAATGGTACGTTTCCTGAAAAAGTAAGAGCTCTTTCTGTGCTTGGAACAGTGTACTTTTCTGATCTTCAGCAGAAATACTAGGCTACCTTACTTTAAATTTGTCCTTGCTCAGATACATTGTGTCTGTAACATCTACCTGAGTCTCCATGAGACCCAACTCAGAGGGTGAGGCTTTATTAGGTCAACATCTCTTTCATTTTTTGTTGCCAGTTTTAAAATTTCCCATGTGAGATATCATCTGCTTGCTCCYGCTGAGGCATTGGAAGCCCTGTGCCCCACAGCAAGGGAAGAACACACCAGTCCTCAAGGAGCTGCCTGGGGAAAGGAGGGTGTAAGTCCTTGTCCAGAATGGGATTTGAGCTGATGATGTGTGGCTGCTCTGTTTCACACTTTCATTTTTCTCTTATGTTAAGGTAGGTGAAGAAAGATCTAGAGCCCACATCCACTTTTAAGKCTAGGGTTCTTTTATTCTTAGTTTTTCCTGACAATTTTGACAATTGGGGCTGTTACTCTCGCCATGTCTCTCAATGACATTGCTGTGCCTGTGCAGAGGAGTGATTAAAGCACAAGAAAGTTCTCTGCCTTGGAAAACTCAGGGCTCTTAAAGAACTGCTTCCTGGTGGCACATTCATCTTATCCAAGCTTTGCTCCAAGTGTCAGTGTATTCCTCAGCCCCATGCCTGAACACTCTGTTCCCCAACTTCTGCAGAAATAGAAGCTGTGACTATAGATATCAAAGTGCATATGCTAAACTCAGGTTGCATCTGCAACTTCCAGCCCTTGTTCTTGACTTGATTTCTGCCTGCTTTTGTTTTCTCTCTTAATTCTCTCATGAAATGTCAAGGGAAATGTTACATACATGGGAAACATTAAATTGYACTTACTGAAACTGAATAAACAAGACTTGATCCCGCAAAGATTTTTTCTGGATTTATATCTAGTGCAYGTCTTCCCTGGCTGCAGGGAGCACAGTTGAATATGTACATGTATGAGGGCAGGAGATTCCAGCAGTTTCTGTAACACATCATTCAGGATCTCCATTTAAGAAAGTTGTCATTTATGAGTAAAAAGACCTGCAAAAATCCAGCAGAGAAAAATATTACTTTCTCRTTTCCTCTTGGACTGACAATACAATGAGTCACAGCAGTGGTTTTGTATTTGTTCTCACAGGTTCCTTTGCTGAGGCAATGTTCTTATTGTTAGATTGTTTATCCTTGCTCTGGCTTCATGTTCCTGTATGCACGTGTAGAGAAGGAGCCACCTTCAATACCTGCTGAAATTTGATTTTGGCATGGCTCTGGAAGCTTGGAGATGGTACATTCTMGGTGAATCTGTTTTAAAGGTCCATTCTGATCTGGCCAGTGGGGATTGAAGGAACCTSTTATAGAAAGCTGATGATAAAGTCCGAATGAAGTCACTGTCAGCTTCACYGTGGATTTCAAACAATGGGAAATTACTGAAAAACATTTATTTAACGTGTCTTTGAGACCAAAGGTACCAATTAACTAGGACGTATTGCAAGTTAAGAGTTCTTTGTGCTGTCAATAACTGTCATACAAGACACATTAGTTCTCTTATGGGCACTCTGCCACAGGAATTTTATGCCTCCCACAAATTTAAGCATGAATTATTGTGAGARAATCATACAAGGGCTCCTACTAAATAATATGTATTACRGTTAAGACAGTCATTWSTTTYAYSASSTSRTRAAASWAAAGACAAGTAAATGGTAGGTCATCATGTTGGTGGCAATGCAAATGTATCTCAAAGAGGTCTRAGCCAGAGAGCCTTTGACCTAATGTCCAGCTCTGTTCTGCCATTTCACTTGCTATCTTGATCCTTATTTGATCCCAGCTTGAGATGGGATTTGTTTACTTGTAAAATGTTTTAGGATATGCTAGTTTTACTCTGTGTAATTGTGTTTTCCCAATCAGGTGAATTTTAGTAGCTGTTAATTAATAGTAGCTGTAATTAATTCCTGAAGTTAGAAACTGAATATATCTAAGTGTGAGGTCAAATGTCAGTTGATGTGACTGTCCTATCCTTCATCTTTACTTTTGCGTTTGGGAAAACTGATAAAAGCCTTGATGAGAAACTGCTAGAAGCAAATTAGTCAAATAACAAGTAAAACCCCCACAAAAGAATTAGCTTTTTTTGGTTATTTTGCATAATTTTAGATTAAAAAACTTATTTTACTTACATTAAAAAAATTCTTAAAATCTTATTTTACTTATACTCTAGTAAAAAATGGAAGATACATGGATTTTCCTATCCCTTAGACTTTTATTGTGAGGTGATAGTGTCATAGAAATCAGCAGAACCTTTTCCATTTTTTGCATTCCTCCGAATGTAGACACTAAATGTGTTGAACAAATAGGTCATTCTGAAAGCATTTATTTTTCAAGGAAAGAAGCAATGAAACAGACAAGTCTTAGCAAGAATAGTGTTGTATCTTGACKGAGCAGAAGTAACCTAACTAGAGATGTATTCCCTGATTGAAACAGGAAGCCTCAAGGTGCACCTTGTATTATCCAGGGCTGGATTTGATATTCTCAAATGCCGCTTTTGGTTAAAAGCATCTGCTAGAGCTGGAGTTGTCTCAGGGTTCTGCTATTATTGTTTGTGCTGGATAGATCTAGACACCATTCTCCCAAATGTGATTTTGTTGCTGTGAGAGGAGGAAGAAACTCGGGCTGTAGATCGTGAAGGATTATTGATTTCAAATACAATGTACATAGACTTTGATAAACTCCTGAGTTTAGGACTGTTTCCTCTATTTGTGGTCTCTTGTCAGCTTTAATCAGTCTTGAAACAATTTTATAGAATACTTATTAGGCTATTCTTGATCCTAGAATGTGGAAGAGAAGAATTTAAAAAAAAATTCCTCAAACAAGCCCTAAATCCCCATTTGCTTTTTTTTTTTTTTTTTTTTTTTTTTTTTTTTTTTTTTTTTTCATTTATTGACAACAAAAGTATAGAAGCTAGTCTTGAACTAAAGCTCTACCATCTCCTGTGGCACTGGAGGTGCCTTTCTAGGCAGGATGTGCACCTACAAGCAGAGGTGCCTTAGGTGTCACCACAAAGTGACAGTAGTGTAGACTCTGCTCTCAAATTTGCCTTAGCAGCAGCTCAGCCCTGCACAGCCTCTTCATGCCAGGAGTGCTTCCCCAGGTGTTATGGAGATGGCACCTCACATGGGATGTAATTTATTTTGTCAAGGAAGAGGAGAGGTGCCTGCCTTTTGGCAGGCAGCCCTTCTCTTGAGCTCCTCATGGAGACAGTGGGAGATGAGGAATAACTGGAATTCCTTTTATAACTGAACAGACATTCTAGTGGTCATAATAGCTTCAATTTTAATTTCTTCCACTATCATGTATTTTGAGTAAATATGTCCTAGTAACATGTTGAAGATACCACCGTGTCTGCAGTTACATGAACAGGAGAGAACAAGACTCAAAACTTTTTTTTTTAAGGAAAGGGCAAGGAAGAGGAATTGAGATAAAGGAACTTGATTGAGAGCATCAGGAAGATCTGTAGTGATGGAAAGGCATCTACCATTTGAATCTCAGACCAATGCTGTTAGCTGTTGAAATTAGCTGCAGAAAGAGCAAACTTTTTTAGCTGGGCTACTCCTGCATRTAATTTATTGCTTCCCCTCTCCTGGCCTTTTGCTAGGTCTTTAGGAAAGAGTTAGGGCAAATATTTGAAAATCTTTAGTTTTCCTCCTTGCTTCTTCTTTTTTTCTGTTTTTATTTYTGCAGGGCAAGGCTCCTATCAAAACATTTAGAGACCTCCCTGGCTGACAGTCTTCATCCTTTCCAAGATTGAATTATGTTACATTTGGTGTTCCACACAGACATTGCAATGATCGATAGCATAAAAATAAGACACTGCTGCAATTCATGCTGAAGAAAGATTAACTGTCTCTATAGACTTAAAAGAGCAGGAGGAGATGAATGGAGACAGGAAAACAGGCCAGTTTCCCCCAAAATGCATAGAATATAAAAAGGGCATCTCTTATGCTAATTTCCCTGTTGTATGTCTGAGAGAAAGGTTACAAGTAGATGTGTTGGGAGTGCACAAGTCCATTTTCTGTGAACACTGATTTGGCCTCTTGCAGTGAGTGGGTGTTTATGCTGATCCCAGGGGGCGGTTCCTGACAAAAGGATGGATGTTTTTGGTGCTATTGCTCAATTCTGAGTGCTCTTGACAAGTAGAAAGATTAATAAGTTGAATGCAACAAGAATATATCAGGAGGATATTTGTTCTCTGGAAAGGTTAAGAATCTCAGATGAGAATGCTTTGGGTGTGGGTGTGTCAAGATATTTGCAGGATGCAAAGATGGGGGGATCAATGAGTCCACAAGATTAGAATCAGAGGGAAGGGATCAGGAGGTGTTTGTCAGGTTGAACACCTTGCCTTTGGCTCCAGTCTGAGCTCTGCTGTAGATATGCCTGTGCTCTGTCGGGTACCTCTCACTGGTCCTGACCTTGTCTTGCTGCCTTGACTTCTTGGCTTGCCCTGCTGACCTGCCTTTGGTGATGCTGCCCTTGCTTGGCACTGTGGGACTGTGTCCTTGCTGAGGATCCAAGTCCTGGCACAGTGTGAATTCAGGATCTGTGTTCTCTGTGGACCTGTGAGGGCTTTTGTTCAATGTAGCTCGACTAAAAGAAGGATGCGAAACACGAGCTTTTTGTCCAGTCTGTGTGTCCCTGRGACATCTAGGGGTGCAAACTGATTTGCTGTCTGGTACTGGTTGGCCTCTCCTAGGAAGCAAAGGTTGGGAGATCTGGTCATCCTGCCCTTTAACTTGGGTGGGAAGAGTGGAAAGGGGGTGGAGGAGTAGAGAGAATCTCAATGCAACTGTACTGACCTGGTCTAGGTAGCACTTACCTGGGAAATGCCCTGGCTTTGTGTGAGGATGTCCTTTTTGATGAGTGACCTTAGCAATGTTAATGCTGCCATTTGCCAAAATCTGTTATTTTTCCTGCAAAGCTGAGGTTTTGAAGTATGTCTTTTGAGTAACGCTCAGTTTTTACACCAAACTGTGATTTATGACCAAGTTTAGATCACACTAATTAGGGTAGAGTCCATGGCAAGATGATATTTCCCATTATTTACTAGCCAATGTTCATTGTTCTATAGGATCCCAGTTGTTAAAAGACAAAATATCATTGGAGGGCTATTTGATATTTTCACAGTATTTAAACCTAGATTCTCAGATATAGCTGTAATTAATCATAACCTGAAAAGCAGTAATGCTTGTGAGTTTGAAAATCAAACGAAGAAGTATTTCGAACTGAGCAGCTGACCATCAAATCCATAGCATTAATTCTATCACAAATCAAATACATTGAAACAAAGGTCTTGTTACTGATCGTTTCTTGCCATGTAGAGAATGCAAGCAATTCCTTGTGGTCATGCACTTTCTTTAYGGGAGCTTTTTAAAATCAGAATCATTAGATGCAGTACTGTGTTAATGGCAATTAGTCTCCTACTACCTCCAAGGGTTCATCATCTACAATTGACATTAATTATTCTGTTTTGGCTCATTGACTTGCAAAATCACTAAACAATTTTTTACAAAATGCAGTATTTGAAAAATGTGTTTGATGGAAATGAATGTCTACTCATCATCTTCATATCACTATTGAGAGCTTGTCTTCTACCTCAGAATGATTCACTGTAAGATTTGTAGAGAACAGGAGTTTTTGCAAATAGCTTTCAAAGGAAAATAAAGTYGGAATGTGTCTTCTTGTCACTCATACTTTGTTATCTCACAGTAGAGGGCAGAAGTGAATTCTTTCTAATTCGCAATTTTCAAGCTTGTAAATTGAAAAATCCTGATCTGCCCTTTCCAGCTTAAGAGGGATTGATGACAAAAGGTCACATTTTCAAAATGAATATGTTAAGCATTACCCCTTATTGTRTCACTATTTTCAGGTTTTATACTGGCCCATTGCAATAGTTTTTGAGCACCTATAAATGGTCAATGCCGTTATACTCTCTAAACCATTGTGAAAGGGAAGTCCTATGATTTTTTTCTAGTTTATAACTAGAAAACCATTTTTAACAAGTTTCTTGATCTTGTCTGTGATTACACAAGATGTCTGTGACAAAGCTGTCAAATTACTGAGAAGGCATTGGACTCCAGCTTGTGTCATCTTCTGCAAGGTGGGACTCTACAGCTGTTCATAAGGATGAGGGGCTGGGTTCTATCTAATTTATTGCTTTAAAATTTTTGACATGTTGTCATACATTTGAATATTTTATAAGCTTCCAGACTTAAGAGGCACTGGCAAATAAGGAAACAGCAAAGACCAGCAGTCAATCGGTGCTTGGCAACAAACATGAGCAGAAATTTCAGAGAACAGCAGGTAGAGAGTGTGGAAATATTTCTCTCTCTGTGGGTCATGAATTTTGGGCTGCATGGTGTTAACGAGACACCTGCTTTGCTCTGAAGACCAAAAAGAAAGCTTTTGTCTTGTATAAGTTTTAACTGCTAGGGGTAGCAATAGATGTTTTTTGGTGGATTGGACTATCATAGCCCACAATTAAAATCTTKCTGTGGGATTCATTCCTAGACAGAGACTCTCAGAAATCAACTCATTTGGGAATGGAATTCATACCAGGAAAGAAGAAGAATCTTAGATGTGTGAATTAGCCAAGTGGCAATGATGGGTCTTTGATATAATCAGACAACTATTTTAAAGGTATGGACATCAAGCAGGAATGGGATGAGGAATAAAATTAGGAAATTTAAGGTTATTATTRTTCAGGATGGGATAAGGAATAAAATTGGGAAATGTAAGGTGATAAAAATGGTCTCTCACAGTAGATGGGGAGGCACATTAGAAACAAGAGCAACAAAATTTTAGTGAAAGTATTTTAAAATGGGACACATCTAACAAAGTGAATGATGATTTTGGCTGCAGCTGTTGCAGTTCATGAGAGTCAGGGAGCTTGAGGTAGTATCTGGGTGGTGTTCTGGTGGAATAGCTGAACAGCTTCAGATCAGAAATGCACTGTGTGCCAAAAGCTGTATAAAAGACAGCTTTACAAGATGGAGAAGATAACCTGGAAGAAAAGACACTGGAGCAGAGGAATGAATCAGAAACGAGTAGGAGGAAATGTGGCTGTGCAGGCTTTTGAGAGATGGTCTAGGCTGAGAAGTGTATATGCTAAAAAGGGAGAGGTGGGGAGTTGTTGCAGCMGGAAAAAGGCAGCACCTAGACACACGTAGGGAAGTCACAACAAAGACAGTATTTCAGTGGAGCAGATTTCAGTGCAGGTGCTTCCTTTCAATAGAAACAAATGGGCYTKTTTGRAGAGGSTYGARCYCATGAKCTGGGGACACCTGTGACAGAGATCAGGAGAAAACAAGGAAGATTTGCTTCCTTAGGCAGAGGAGGGCATGATATTTGGTGATAATATCCAGTACCAGGGCTGTGCCTAAACTGAGGGCTGAGAAACTCCATGCTTCGCTACTTTTCATATCAGCAAATTATTTAATCCATCTGCTTTGGGAAATTGAAACKTTTCCTTTTAACTGCAGTTTGCAATTTTCTTTGGCTATTCAGCATACATTTCCTTTTAGAAAAGTTAGTGACATTTCCCATTGGCATGAAGTGACATTGGGAGCTATGTGGATTTGCATGAGCTGCTCTTTATTTTTGAAGCGTTTAAAGACTGCCTCTGAGCTTTGAAGCCTCCCAAACACCTTGCCTGTTGGTGAGGTACTACGTATAGTGTTCCCAATGGAGGAAAGTATGTGATTGGTGTAATTTGAAAGCCGGTTCTCTTCATCTTCACTTCAGTTTTATACCATGGCAGCTTCAGGGACTCATCTGAGTGGAGCAGACTCAGGCTTAATGTCTCTTCAGTTTGTCATGGGAACAGTGTAACAGGGTTAATAAATCATCTTCCTAGCTTTAAAAAGTCCCAAACAACCTCACAACCTGCTTGGATAATAAAACTTTCAATAATGAAATAATCATAGATCTGTTACATTGCCTGAGGCTGAAAGCTATCTGTCTCTCTACTTAATATATTTTGCTCTTTCGCTTAACCATCCATTTATGGTATTTCTCCACTGCACAAACAAAACCAACCACTTCTGCTGACTGGACAGAGGGTCAGATCAATGCAGGACAAATTCCTGTTAATAAGATTTTGATTCTTTGATTGGAAATGTCAATGTATACTTGAAACATGTGAAAGGAGTCTGATCTTACTGGTCCCGTTCTCAATTGTTTGTCAAGTAGACAGTGAGAGATATGTCTCAGGGTTTGGTTTTCTTTTTAATGGAGGTCAAAAACTTGTGTTGCTGCATGTTAATAACTCCTTAATATAACACTCTGTACTTCAGTGACAACTTGCTTTTGTTTGTATTATTACCTTACTAGAAAGAATGGCTAAACARCTTCCATGTCTCATAATTAGTAGCTTTTCCTAATTTACTTCCTTGACAGATCTGTTTGGAAAATGAACTATTCTTGCATGTATGCAATATATGTAATACAACCAGAATTCTTGTTCAAAGCTGGAGGTGCACAGCCAGGGAACATGGACAGCAGTTGGTGGTCATCGTGTTTTGCCAACACSTCATTTCTGGGGGATTGCACTTTCCTGTTACTCACCTAACTCCTCCAAAGCAGCAACTCAGAGGTGAAAACTCTCATTTCTTGGGAAAATGAAGTAGCTATTTTGATCTTAAAATATTTCTTGTCCTGTCTGGGCTGTCAGGAACAGGGACTTTTGTTAATAGTGGTCTGTGTCTGCCCAGTTGAATGATGTTCTATCTCGGAGAGCACTGGAATACCCTGAGGTGTTGAGCTAGAACATGACATACAGATCATTGGCAGGTTAGAAGGATTTGCTATTATCTGCCTTTGATAACATACCTTCTGTACAGGTGGGCACATGGAGGCACCTCACTTCTTACAAAAACAGTAGGTGCCTGTTCTCAGGAAAACTTCTTTGGGTCCAGAGTATGTGAAGTCATCCAGACTTGCAAGACTGTGTAGGACTAGCACCTGCATAGAGGCTTAAGTCTCAGTCCTGGGAACTGAGAATCTCAATGGTTAACACCCAATACCTGCCTTGGAGTGCCTGTGCTCTGCCTTGGATCTCATTCTGGCAATCTCCAGCTGTGGGAGCTGGGATTGCTGCTGCATCTTCCCTGTAAAACAGGTAATTTTGAGTTATTTGTTATAGCTACTGCAGTCCTTTTGACAAGGCTTTGTCACATCTGCCTGGCACTGAAAGGCCTTGACTTAAAAGTTTTATTTTAGAATAAAGTGTAACTCAAGGCCTGTTATGATAACTTTCATCTTGTCTGAAAGAAATTTAGTGGAGGCCAGTGCTTTCAGAAAATACAAACCAGCATTTGACAATTTGGTCAACTAGAGCTCTTCCATTGAAAAGTCACTCAGATCTGAGGGGACAGTTGTTTCCAATGCTTCCTCTGTGGCCTGGCCTGGAATTTTCTTGACACTGGGGACCCCCTGTATAAAAGAGAAAAAGCCAAGTTCCAGAACTCAGCTGAACACAGCTGGGTCAGGCAGCCATAAAGCAACAGTCAGAATAGTCAAATTGTGATGAATCAGAACTTCCCTTCTTGGAGAGGAAAAATAAAATCTAAATCTACTGAAATTGAAACATAATAAAATGAAATGCCTCTAATACAGAGTAATCATGTGYGTTTGCCTTATAAATCATGCTTTATAGGCTCTTAAATGTACTTTCAATTTCTGTCCCTTTTMTTTTTTACAGTCTTGGAAACCCAATGTGTTGAATTTGACTTTGAGAATAATGTAATGCAGCCAGCATAGCTCTGCTCCCAAACAGAGCTATGTTTTTTTTTATTTAAATGAAAATATCCAGTAAACTTGTTTTGTGTTGGATTGGCTATTCTTTAGTATAAATAAGTTCCCAGTACAATTAATAGCTAACCMAAAGAGAAGAATACTTTTTCAAGATCTTGGTGGAGGAAATGAGTCTCAGAGAATGCTGTGAATTGCTTGGGTAGTATCTTTTTAGAAATGTAATACTGAGCTGCAATTGTAGTCAATTATAAGCTTTTGTCTGTTATGCTTTAATCTTTGTGGCAATTTTTTTCCTTTGCTAGTATGCATGCCCCCAAAAAAGAAATGGAACAAGATGCCTAAATTGCTGACTGTCTCGTGTGCACTATTGATTGGGCTCATTGATGCTGCGTTATCTAAGACTAAACTGGCATCAATTTTTCCCTATGAAGCCTGAAGATTTTGTGTTCTATTTAATTGTTAGAGGAAGGTCAGCACAGACTGTACCCTCTGGCTTTTAATCTTAGATGGAAATGTCCTAAATGAATAGAAAACTGCATGTCAGCAAAATGTGCTCTTGCTGAAAGCAATGTGTAGGCTTCTCATGTTTTGCGTTTGTGATGACATAAGCTTTGACCTTGGCCTGTATCTTTTTGAAAGAAGAGTAACACTCTTCTTCTTCTTGAAGGGAATGCCCTTCAGCGTAATAGCAGCCCTGTTGGTAGGGACTGTGCTCTTGTGTGAACAACAGCTCCTGCCCTGCTGCAATTTGTAGTGCTGGATGGAGAAGGACTTTTTAAATCTATTGAACTGCTGTTCTTTATCATGTCTCAGTGTCAGGATCCTGGCTTTGTCTTTATACAGTTGAAGCGTAGGTGGAAGAGACAGGTATGATTAAGGCTTGATTGAAGGCAAATGAATAACTTTGAATATGAAAGGCAAATGAATATCTTTACCCATTTGGCTGTTCCTGTGGTCAGTCTGGCAGATGCAGAGCTGCAGCTGTGGGTAGGACCATTCCTGCAGCCTAAGGACTTTGAGTTTCTCTTTTCTSTTGTTTACCAWCTAYRGYAGCCAGGAAACAGCATTCCTCTGWGATATCTCTGTCTTTTCCTAAAAGGGGAGGAGTCCTGATTATTTCTCCTTGAGTTCTCATTGAGGGCTGAGAAATGGAAGGAAACGTAGACAAAAACTGCAACTTTTAAGTAACTGGCAGGATGGAGCTGTCAGCACAGCCTATGTGGGCTTTCCTGAAAGAAGGGGAACCATCCCAGAGAGATCCACATCTGTGACACACAAGGAGGAATCCTGTGCTGCTGCMGTGTAAGCAAAGATTATTCTTAGCATCTGCTTTCAAAATTATTTCAGGGCACTTGTATCCAGTGCTGTGGTTGAATACAATCRTGCTGGATGTACAGGGACAATTTATTCTTTCTCTACCTGAACTTCACCAAAAATAAATGGAAAAAACCCTCTCAATAMCTCAAGCCCATTTCCCTCAGGGCTTTGGCTCATGTTTTTGTTTTGAGACAGATTTGTGAGTAGGRAAATAGCTGTCCATCTGTTAGGGAGGTAAGAGGTGAAATATATCTGGTCCTCTGATTTCCTTAACACTCCCATACACCCCTCTGCTTACAAATTATGCACATCCAGAGATGAAGCTAATTCAGTTTTCCTCTTACAGCCCAATGAAGGCAAGAAGAAAATGGAACAATTGAGAAACTTTTCAGCATTTTAAAGAGCAGTTATAGGATGAAAGAGGCCTGAGGGTATCAGTGTGACTTTGACTRAAGTAGGGAAGTTTTACTGGTCTTTTTTTTTGCAGAGGTCTGCATAAACAGTTTACAGTTGGTTGAATTTAGAGGTTTCCCTGATTTGATCAGAGATTTCACTTCAATTTTCCCTAGTGGCTCAGGGACACTCTCAGGCAATTGCATTTGGGAGATTTTTCATGTCTCCAGTTTGAACRTCTGCCTTTGACAATAAAACGTGTGCAGCAGCTCAGATGTTGCAAGGAAACAAGCAGAGCACACTGGGCAAAATGCTGGGAGCTCTTTCTGTCTTTTTTTCTCCTAAGCCTGTAGCCAAGGAGAGCTGTGGAGCACATGTAAGTCCAAAAGTGTGTGTGTGTGCTTTTGTGTACAGAATAATTGAAATCTGAGTTTTAGTCTTCTAGTATGAACCAGCTTTGAGAAACGCAAGGCACCTATGCAGTGTTTGTGGGAGTTGGTCTCAATCCAGCTGTAAAATCTCTAAACAGGAAGATCCATTAAGACTTTRCACATCTTGCTCTTTCACCAGCAGGATGATGTGGCAGAGTTGGTGGTTTCTGTATTTGGTTAGCTTAGAATTTGCAGGTAGAGTTTGGGACATGTCAYCCATGGTTCCTTGAGGTGGCTGTCATTGAGAAGGACAAGCAAGTCTGAAAAGTTTGTGATTATCAGGCCTGGCCTTGAGYGAAGGTGGAGGAAAATCACCACTCCAGCTCTGTATCCTGCCAAAGTGGGCCAGGTCCCTTTTTACCTTCCTTCATGTCCCTTTCTTGTTCTGGGCTTTCTGTCACAATGTGTTCTTTTAGCCTCGCAGCAGGAGGAGGTGGAGAAAGGATGAGAAAAAGAACTGAGTTCCAGTTTTCATTCAAAGCTCCCTGATACTGCCCCAAGTTTTCAGCTAATGAAATGTAAGAACTGCTGCAAGTCCATCTGTCAAGCTGCATAAATGCTTTGCTGCACACATAGTGTATCCTCTTGGTGGCGTAAAAAGACGGGTCAGAGAGTGTGCAAAGCCAATGTTTAGTTATTAACTGCCTTGATGTTTACTAGATGGAAAAAGGTGATTTATCTTTGGGAAAATATTTTCTGGAAATTCGACCAGGAATGATTAGCTGAGTTTGTTGTTTTTTAAATGGACCATGATTTGAGACTACACTGAGACCAA
The DNA here is from genome assembly GCF_030028575.1 of Malurus melanocephalus. Lineage (NCBI taxonomy): Eukaryota > Metazoa > Chordata > Aves > Passeriformes > Maluridae > Malurus > Malurus melanocephalus. The sequence continues at coordinate 900,441 of NW_026623288.1, forward strand.
TTTGAATTCAACGTGTAGCAAGTTGAATTTCTGACTTAGCTAATTTCACTTTACTTTCTTCATGCCATCTTCCTCRTCACCTCTCTACCCTAATGCCCTTTTATACCTTCAAGCTCACCCGCCTCCCTGCCATTGCCAAGGCAGAAACTTGGTGCTGGTGGCACCACAGCTCTCCTTCCTCAGTCCTGGCAGTTGGGGTCATTCTGGTGGTACCTCACAGAGACAGGAATATTGGAGTTCTGGCTAGAAACCACGTTTGGGTAGCCTTGCTCCATCCTGTCTCCTTGGCTTGCAGGAGAGCCTGGTCCTGCAATGTTTGGGCTTTGGGTGCTGCAGAAGAAAGCAGCTTCATAGGAAAGTAGCACATGCTCAAGGGGAGGTCAGTGAAGGAAGCAGATAGTGTGTTTGTGTAATAAATCCTGGCCCTTTTCCCTTCTATTTTCCTGGCATGGTTGTTTCCAGAGGGACCCATAACAATGAGAGGCACCAGTGTGTGCCGCAGTTTTGCTGCAGCACTYGGAAGTTATGAAAATGTGAAAGGTGGCAGCAAGGTTTCACTGCAGAGCTGTGCTCAAACAGTTACCRTGGGCATTCATTTGCAAGGGATTTTCAGGAAAAATGCAGAGAAATATTGTTTTGGTTTCATAAGAAAGAGGGAATGACTGTCAATGTATAGAGAGCAGACCTTTCCCCCCCCCAGATTCATGCATAACAAGAGTTACCTTTGGTTTATAAGGAGCTAATTTTGGAGGATACTTTTCTCTAGTGATTGTTAACATTTTGTTAATGTTTTGTTGTGCTGTGTTAGAGCAAATGGAATTATTTTCTATTGGGAAAAGAAATAAAAAGCAGTGTTCTTCAAATAACCCAGTTCAGTGGAATGAGGGAAAACTCACAGAACTGTTACCATGAGCAGGAACCTCTCACTGAAGCTGCACACTGGGAGATTTGCTGCTTCTTTATTCTTCCTGCAATTTCTTCTGTCCCAGACCTCTCTTCCTGCACAACTAAAATGGGAATAGACATGCCTGTTTTCCTGGAAGACAARGCAAAGCTTGAACCTCTGGGTCAGCTTCTGCTCACTCCGTGTCCCATCCAACCCACCTGCCAGGTCAGAGCTCCTTGTGCTGGGTTTTGTCTCGCTCACTTGGCACATCCTACACCAGATGCTTGAATTTATTGCTCCACTGTGTTGAGGTTTGACATGAGGAATGGCCCTTCTCTTCCCTTTTTCTCTCTGAAGRCTGTGTTYAGGAGAGCTGGATTAATTTTTCCSTTCCTGCAGCTCTTTGAATGCTAAGGGCTCCATGTAGAATTAGTAGTAGTGAGATTTTTTAGCACATGAAAAGATCAGATCTTCAGAGGGGCTGCTGTGATATCTTACATGAAACACTTKGATTTCTTTTCTTGCAAAGCATGTTATGGGTCATATTGCCCTGAACTGTTCTCCTTCTATGCACCTGCTGTCTTGAGTTMATTTCTTTGCACTGGGAAAATATCTGGGAAAGAATTGACTCAGGAAATAGCTCACAGAGATACATTTCTCTAAGACTTTTTAAAAGTAGGAAAAGAGATATTTCAGTAAAATAGCATTTTGTTTTGGACACCTCATCTTGCACCTGTAGCTGCTTTTCTCACTGGTGGGGGTAGGTCTGTCCTTGCTCTGCTTGTCTGAGCTCTCTGAAGAGCCCTAACAAAGATGTTMGGATGTACTTAGTGATTCATTGTGTAGAATGAAGTAGGGGAGAGCAATAAARGTTGTTTATGAATTGGCTCTCTCAGCACTGTTGGACTGTTCTTGTATTTCTGCAGTGAAGTTCCCAGTATCTCATCTGCATGTTCAGCATTCATTACTCAGGCTTACTTTGCAGTTTTTTYGTTTAGAGCTTATGGCCTGCTAAAGGAAGTGTTGGGCCAGTGTTGTAGTAGAATATCTGCTTAGGAAASCACTGAGGAGAACTTTTAAATCCTCTCTCTGCTCTGTGTTGTAAATTCATGTTGCCCTAGGTAAGCATCCTGTTTTAGTACAGTATGTCTCAATTTTCACAACAAAACCCATACGTAGCTCTGTTCCTTTCAACAGATCCCTGTAATAACAGACTGCTGGAGTTCCCCTGTATGCATTAATTTTGCCTTAAAAGCCAGTAAACATGTTTGTATACTTAATTATCTAAAGAAAAGGGGATTTTCTGCTCTGTTGTATTTCCTTTCATTAGATATATCAAACAAGATGCAATATTGGTACTGTTACTAGAAGTTAAAAGAAAATAAATACTAATTCCTAATTATTGCCTTAAAAGCAATTTATGTGGCAATAATATAAAATTGAATACTCTGGGGATTCTTTGTTTCTTTTGTAAGTTCTCTGGGGCTTTTTTTACCAAGTACTGTTGTCATAATTTTGTGATAGAAAAAAGGGGAATCCTTTTAAAAAACACATTCTTACCTGTGACTTKGTYAGAACTTTAAGATTTCACTGACTAYCTTTCATGTTTTACAAACTCAGCTAAAGTAATTGGTTGCCTTTATGTTGTCATATGGTCATCATGGCAGTTTGAGGACTGGCAATGTGTTTATTTCTTAATTAATATAAATGATTCCAAAGTGTGGGTTTGTAATAAAACTGCAAAACATCCATGGGAATGAAACAGAGGACAAGCCAAGGAGTTCAGACACAGAAAACATTGTGCAGCAGCACAGATCTAATGAAGAGTAAAATTAAACCCACTGTGGCGTTCTCTGGTGTCACAGAGCTGTGTACAGCCAGSAATGAGCTGCTTTGGGGACCCGTGGTGAGCAGGCAGCCCCCAGGCCCTGGGCTGTGCTCCTGGCTGAGGCTGCTTCTGCTGCTGGTTTGTCCTGTTTGCTGCTGCTGACTAAAGCCAGCGTGTTGCACTATTTGATTTAAGAATAATTTACAATGATGTATTCTGGTTGATAGGTTCATATCCTGTAGTGCATTTTCCCATTAAATTCAGAACATGCATTTTATGGAGTATAGAACTCATTAAAACCAGGGAATTGTCAGTAAAGAAACKGTGCTTCTCGCACAAAATACCAAAATAGGCTTTTGATGCATATAAATTCAGATAAAGGCTTGGTTGCTCTGAGCCTTATAAATGCAAATTATGAACCATTTCTTACTAGTGTCAGGTAAAGTACCATCCAAACATGTTTGGACATCAGAAGAGTTCATATTTTGCATTCTGTTGTAWATCTGTTCCTTGACAACCTGGTAAAATACAAAATAAGAGACRTAAAATGTAGTTAATGTTCATTGGCAACATTTTTACATGTTTTGTTGTCACAACTAGATAAATATATGAAAAACAAAAAAAGCYTTCAAGTGGACTTATTACTTGTCAAAGAGTATATGTGTTCAATAGCCTAATGGCACTTTGAGTAAGATCTATACTATCACCCTCTCATCAAGTGGGTTGACTGCAGTGATAATTAACCAAGAGAAGAAAAAAGACATAATACTGTCTATTTGTAACCTGGGCAAAGAAAAAAGGTAAAAGACTGAGTTCACTAGTTGAGTCATTTTAGTTGCTGCTTACAGCACCATGTTATCAATGTAGAGATTCTCTGAAAATGTTGAACAATCCATTCCTATTTATCCTTTTATAAACATACAAKCAGTGGAAATTATCTCTTTTAACAAAAAAAAGAAAAAATAAGATGGTATAATACACCAGTGAAAGAGACTAGTAAGTGCTATAGCCCAATTATAAACCACAGTTTTTCTGATCAGTAATAATTCTTTTTTGTTCTTGAGACATCATTACTTTGGCTGAAATGTGCATTAAGATTMTATTGCAGAAAGCTGTTCTGGTATTGAAACACATTTTTCCATGAAAGAAGTTGCTGTGTGAGTTGAGGTGGCTGGTTTTGCTCCCAGTGCTCTTTGCTCGGTAACCTCGGTGGCTGTTTTCTGTCCCCCGGACTCAGGGGACTGGTGAGGAGCAGACCAGGTCGGGAAGGGGAGTCTGGGCACCCTCTGGCTCTCAGGTTAATGTGCTGGGTGTTTGATTACTCTGTGCTCTTGCAGTAGTTGGACACTGAGTTTTGTTACTAAGGACTTGGTATTTCCAAGTGTGTGTTAGCAACTCAGGATCCTCCAAAAGGCTGTGCAGCCATCCCTAGCCCAGCCAAAAACCGAGTCACACTGTCCTGGAGCCTCAGGAAGGCACTGATCATGCATTTGGCTCATACACTGGCAAACTGATTAAATAGCCCAGAAGCTGCAACTGAAGGTGCAAAACTCTGTAGAGCTTCTCAGACTGGTTCAAGGCTTCTCAGCAGAGCAGGGAAAACCATGTTTTCCTGTCTTTGCCTGAGGGCTGGAAGCAGAAGTGGGGCAGGGAACAGTGAGGGGAGAGGTTTGAAAAGCTGGGTTGCTGACTCACAATCTCTGGGGTGCCAGAGGGAGCTGGGAGGCTGGGACTGCTCTCCAGCCCTCAGAGCAACCTGCACTTRTCCACTTCATTTAGATCAGCAGCTGTCCTTAATAAGTAGGTGGGAACAATCTGTCCCCCACTGAGGTTTCATCTCTGTTGCTACTTACGGTGGGGTGACTTTAACCCAGGGGTCTTCTGCAAAGATGCTCATCTTCCTCCTGATGCTGTTTTTTAGTACCACTCATAGGACTGTGGTTATCCAGGTATTTTCTAAATTCATGTACCCAAATGTGCAGGGTTGTTGCCAGAGCAAGGAAATAAAGCACCTGAATGGGAATCAAAATGTTCTTCTTTTCTCAGTTGGATTTCTTAAAGATGCRAAAGGGATCCCTCTAAGTTCCTTTTACACAAGATGTTATCTTCCAATGGCTTGCATTCAAATCTTAAGTAATATAAAATCATTATAAGTGAAAATTATTATTTTCATACCTTCCATTTCTGAGCATGTGAATACTTCAGCCCAGTTAAGGATGCTTCAGATTTTTCTCTTTCCAAATGGTGTTAGTAGTGCACTTCAACAAGTGATGTTTCCYAGTGTTGCTGCATAGGGATTTATGCAGATTACTTTTAGGATCCTCTTGTTGCTCTGATGTCTTTATATGAACTAGCTCACAAAAGAGACTGGGTGTGAAGTGTCCACAGGCAGCATGTGGAGTTGAGGCTCACAAATCTGCAGGGAAATGTTCTATTATTCCATGTTAGCATAAGCAGTCTCACGGCTGATGTAGAGTAACACAAGGACTCAGATAACAATCACATTCAYAGGTGTTGTTTCTGGAAAAAACAAGTTGCAAAGGACTCTTGAAGATGCTAACCTTACACTGTGCTTACCTGTAATGTGGTTTTGAAAGTGGAGCAGAGAGAATAGCAGGGTGAGCTATTAAAATTCAGCTGTACAACTGACAGGAAAGGTTGCGTGAGCTGACTTCCACAGACACTTGCTRCAGACTTTTGTTCCTGTCCTCCTTCGTGCTTTGCTTAATTAAAGAGCACAAATCTAACCTGAGAATGTCTGTATGAATACTTCTCTGTCCTAGGCTTATGTGCAGTACTTGTTAAGATTTATCTTTTTGCAGGTGGCTGTTTTAGCTAATAAATATAAGGCAGATAGGCATCGTGTGTTTGATATTTCAGATAAGGCTGGCCATGATTGGCACAGACTGCTAGGGAAAYGGGCAGGAAGGATTAAACAAATGCTCAGATCACTTTCAGGCTTTTCCTCAGGGCTCTGTTTGTTACTTCAAACAACAAAAGCACCTTCCCAAAGCAAGACAAAATGAATTGTCTTTCTTCAGCCTATACAACTACCAGCTGCTTCACTTACCTGCCTGAAGCTGATTTCAGGGGTCACCTTGCCCTGCTGATCCTGCAAGTGAGTCCCTTATGAAGTAGGGAAGACCTGGCTCCACACCTGGATGGGTGGAAGAAGAGTTGCTGTATTTTAAGATGCATACCATGAACATGTATGATAATATGTAAATAATCTTTAATTATCAAGCTCTGTGATTGAGAACTATTCAGAAGGAGTTACTGTCTTCTTTCCAGACCMTTTCCAGCCATTTCATGGAATGGGAACTCTGCTTCTAGCTTAGGCAGTAAATTATGTCCTTGATGTAAGGCTGTGTTGGTTTCTCTTTGAATTTCCTTTTTCATGCTAAAGTTGAATCTGCTCTAAGTCTACCAATTTCTGTAGATGAGTATAGTGTATTTTGTTAGTGAATGTTATCATGACCATGTCCCTTTAACAAATGTAACAGTGTGTAACTAGGCCCGCAGCCATTAATTAGCTGGACTCTCTTACTAATGAATTACCTGAGGATATTAATAGTCTATTCAGGAGGAGGAGAACTGGCACTGTTGTTTAAAAAAGAAAGTTTGTAGAAATGTTCCCAATGTAAAGTGTTATCATAATGCTGCACTTCAAGAACAAATGTTAATACAATTTTTCTGTAGAAATAATTTAATTCTAGCCCTGCTGGTTCACAGAAGTAACACATTTACACCAAGCAAATATCCCAAAATTTTCCATAATGAAATTGTAGAAGTTAGRGGTGAAAACTATGTGCTTATTCCTGCAACCTTGCTCTTTTCTCTGGCAGGACTTGTTCTTCTAGAATATATGCTGTTTTTTCTTACTGCAAAGGAATTTTCATTTTTATTTTGTGCACAGTGCGTTAGAATCTGATACTACTTAAATGAGAGGTTTTCATTTTATTAAGGGATGATTTCTTTAGCAAATAATCAGCAGTAATGTGAAACAAAACTAGCAAAGAATTGGGAATTGTCCTTAGGCTGGCTTTGACATGAGGTGGGATGGGGGGAGTGTGTCTTCCCAGTGGAAATTCCAATGAGCACAGAAGTGCAGAAGGACCATGCCCCATCTGTGCATGTCCTGCTGCTCAAACACCCACAGCAATGAGTCGAGCATCTCACCAGAAAATCTGCAGTTGATATCAAAGTTTAGGAAAAATAATAATTAATTAACATTTGACAGTCATATGTTCTGCACGAAGAAGGGAGTCTGATATTTTTTCCGATTATTATTGCAACTGATGCCTGTTGTAGCTGTGRTGATGAGGAAGATCTGAGTCTACCCCAAGGGGATGTTTAATGAGTTACAGTGGGACAGGCTAGCAGGGAAGTGGAATGGAGGGTACAGGAGACTAGAAGGGAAGAGATAAACAGTATGGATTACCCAGTAATTAACTGTGTCCTTTAATAAAGGCTAAGCTGTCAGACAGGCTGGGGCAGGGGGTGGTTGAGCCCTTTCTGGGGAGCTGCCCCGTGTGAGGGGTGAGCCCCTATCAGGGGCTCAGAGTGGGCTGGGAACAGGCAGCAGGATTGCAACTCAGCGACAATGGTCTAAGGGTGCTTGGTACCCTGGCCAAAGAAAACCTGGGACACTGTTCTTGTGTGATTCTTCCTCATTTGCTGCACTATCCCCAAAGTGGTTCTGTTTTGCTGTGTTCTCTSAGTGCAAACCCTGACTGTAATGCGTGAAATGCCGCCTGCTCTCGCTCCATTGGCTCCCAAATACAGACAGCAGCTCTGACTGTGGCTTGCTGGGTCTTCACATGAGGTCATCCACTTACTCGAAAGGTTAAAGAGAAATTTTTCTGGGTCATTCAAGCATTTACTTGTTGGTGTGAATGYGTTTGGACTTGATAAAAATAACAGCAATTAGTATGATCTTTTTGAGAAACAGGAGTGATCTTATCAAATTTTGGGAGGAGGTTAAAGCTAATGCAAGTTATTTGTATGGCTTCGCTTTGAAGAGTTTCAATTTGCAGCATGAATAGTTCAATTTCTACTTAGGGTGCAATTCCAGAGGAAGCATAATTACAGTTAAGGGGTGTCACAGAGCTGGTGAAGCTTTAGGTTAGGAAAACACAGGAGATATTCTGTGAAAACATTTTAGGGTTATGCCTTACTAAATACAGAGGAGGCATAACTAAGTGAAAAACAACTTACTACTCAGTTTGACATGTACCTTTAAAAGTATGAATGAATAGATAATGCTACTCTTGACTTTGTTAACTTGATTTTTTTTTTAAATATCCTCCTCTGTTAGAGCCAGTATATGTGTATATATGATTTTATAAACATGCAAAATATAGTTAGTTGTACCTAAATCAGAATTTCTTTTAAATTTGTCGTGTTTGAGCTATTTTTGTTAATGAGAAGATTATTCAGTGCTATGTTAAAGCATACGTAAATGTACTCACTGTCAGAACTTATAATCCATTGAAGTGGGTACAACTAAAATTCATTTAATATGGACAAAATTTGAAGATGCCCATTTTTCTTTGCTTTTCCCATTTGTTCCTCTTGCAYGGTATGAATACTACATAGAGGCCATTATCATCCCCTGCTCACACCTGTTCATGCTGCCCTTTGAATCCCTCCCTACACACCAACCTCTGCTTTTAGCAAAATATTGAGATGCAATCAGACAAAGTTGTCAGATTGCTCAGTGTCTGAAGCAAGCTGCTGATTATTGTTGCCACAGTTAGCTGAATTACACTATTAAAGGCTTTTATGAAGTATTTGCKTTGCTTGCTGATACAAATATCAAATCATGGCTATGCTACAGTGAAAAAGGAAATAATGCTCATTTTGTGATACATTTCTTCCAAGAGAAGACAGCAACAAAAATCTGTGGAAAACATCTATATACAGAGCACATTTCAGAGTGTGTTTTGGTTTTCAATCGTTAAATTGTTAAACAGCCCTTTCTGTTGCTTCCAGCTCGTCATACCAGTCTCAACAATGAGGGCAGAGTTTCATGAGCTTGTGACTATGTGACTTCAAGCCCTATCTGTCCTGGCGTGCTTTAACCTCTTGTTGAATCGGGGCCAATAAGAGAAGTGAAGCAGCTAGGCTGCAAATATGTGGAGAAAACAGGTCAGCCCAGTATCTGGCAAGTAATTCACAAGAAGCAACATCTAGTGGCACTGGATCTGTGCATTTGTTCAGTGTCTGCTGAATTTTGAGCTACTGCTGTTTCTCAGGTCCAGACTCTATGGAGTCCCAGCTCAAGAGGTCTGAGGTGGTCCAGGGTTACTGCAGAAAGATGATTGTGATGAGCCTATTATTSTGAAATGCTTTATGATGCTGGATAAAGTTGAGTGGAAGGCAATGCACGGGAGAGATGTCAGCATCGGCAGATAATCCTCGTGTCATAACAGTTAGTGCAAATGGTGTCTGTGACAAGAGGGACCAAGAAGACGYTCAATCCTGTATGAATACTCAAGTAAAATCCTCATACTACTTGCTCAGCAAAGGCAGTCTTTAGAGAGTGGCAAGTGAAGGAGTGATTCCAGAGAAATCACACAAAGGACAAAGGRCCTTGGTTTAGTTAACAAAGCAAAGACACACTCAAGCTCTCTCGATGCTTTCAGCGGTAGCTGAAAACATGATGTAAATGAAAACAATAAATGGCCAGGCAGCTTGTRTGCTGCTGAGGCACATCTGCTTGCTTCCTCACTTGCTTTGGTGGTGGTGTATTGTTTCTTGCATTCCTTTGTATCAGTTCTGCTACAAATACAAAGGGAAATATCTCATTGTATAACAAGAGCCACTCACTACAAGCTGATGACAAAGTCTTCAGCAGGCAGGCACTCTGCAAAGCCCAGAAACGTGCAGGTTCATCCACAGCAGCAGGGAATGTCACAGCAGTATGGCCCAGGTGTTCTGCATTGTATTTTGTTCCAAGAACTCTTCCTCAGCAGAGAGATTTTCCCCTGTGTTCAGTAAGTTTGATTCACCTGGGATAAATGGCCGGGGGACACTGCTCGTTGCCTCTCAGACATATAGTGTTGAGTGGCTTGCAGAGCACAGGTGCTGGCAAGGAAACTCAAATGGCTGAACCTGCTAGTTTTCCTGCCTTGATTGTTGCTGCTCCTGGGCTTGTTTTAGTGCAGAAGGCTTTTGCCCGCTCTGCAGTCTATTGCCTTCCCCCTTTTGTTTCCTGGCTGGCCTCATTTTTATTGTGGCTGGTACACCTCTTCTATCCCATGCAAAATACTKCTGGTGCAGTGGGCAGCTGGCTCTGAGGAGGTGGCCTTGGATTGGGATGTGTGAACTGGGCTGAATCAAAACAGCTTCATGTGGGAAAAGATGCCAGAGGTGTAGTGAGATGAGCTTACCAAGACAGCTCACCCAGAGCATCCCCCCTTACAGGTCACTTTAGTATCCCCTGGATTTTATGCTTGGGGAGCACAGTGTCCACCGGCACATCCAGTCTGCCTCTGGGCACTGGAACAGACATGGGGTGGTCATTTTTGCAATGACAGAAGCAATCTACTTGGGGATTGTTTCTTGGCTGTAAATGTGTGACGTTGTGTCTGGGCGTGGGTTGCTCTTGTCTGGAGGGGCAGCATGTGTGAAGAGTAACTGTGCAAAATGGAGCTGTAAGAAACAGCACAAACCCATAAATCTGGGAGTGACCTGCTGCTGCCCCTCAGCACCTCTCTAAAAACCATCTCGGTGTTGTAGTGATACACTTGGGAGAAAATCTTCTGCCTTGTCTTCTGTGCTTTATTGCTTGTGAATGTCCTTCTGAAATACTTACTGGAGCATTTCTATTATTTAATGTCCATTTAATGAGATGGGATAAAGATTTTACATTTTGACTTYTGCTTTCAATCTAACAGGCGCCGTTTGGTGTGGTAATGGCTCTGGTAATCAGTTTTCAGTGTCATGTGACTGAAACTCTAGTGAGTGTGTCTGCTTTTGGCCAGCCTAATTTGAAGTTATAAACGCTTGCAGAAATTGCCTTTGTGTTTCTCACTTTAATTTGTGCCTGTTATAAATGTAGGACTGTCAAGGAACTCTGTCAGAAAGGACAAACAGACATCTGGAGTAATTGAATACTTGATTCTTTTTGCAAACTTTTTGACATAATGATTTATCCTATACTTTAATACTACCTTTTTTCATTCTCACTACTTCGTATTTTCTGCCTGATAAATATTTATAATAGAGTAGAAATAAATTCAATCTGKAGCCAAGTTGTAACTTTTATGCTCTAATAAGAACTGAAAAAATGACAAAAAAAATCAACTGATGTGGAAGCAAATATAATGAGAACATGGWATGAAATAGTGACATTCTCCTCTCCAAGCATAGTCCTTAATGGATTTGTGTTTCCTTGTGAAATGTGTTGGAGTGCTGAGCTCACTTGAGGAAGAATCTCTACGTCCCAGCCTGGAGCAAAGGGARCAGAACTCATGTCCTGGGTTCTGCTTTAGGATCTGCACAAGTCATGACACTGGCATTGTGTGTGCACCTCTCTGCCTTTTCCTCACCCATCTCACCTCTTTGAGAACATTAAAATGGAATGAAAAGTTCTTGCCAAAACATTCTGTAAAAATTGCATATACTTGATTTGGCCAAMTATTGAGTAATTTTACTCCAGTCAGCCTGTACCAGCGCATTCCTTTCTGCCAGCTTCAATTAATCTGTTCCTGAAATTGTTGACAGCATGTGAATGTCTCTGCTGCTTTCTGTCTCTCCACTTAGCACATGAGAGGGTGATGGACTAAAGACTCTTGTCATCCCCTTCTGATGTGGTTTGGCAACAGATGGCAACAGGTCTTTGAGGAGAACTGTGTTGTTGTTGCTCCTCCCAGCACCAACATCATGTTTCAGTGCCRTCTGGGAGGGGGATGTGATGTGAACCTGAACTGCCTTCCAGCCTCAAACATTCTTTTATCAATTAGCAGAACCACTGATGGATTTGACACAGTCTTGGGAATGTGTTTTTGTGTCCTGCAGTGTTATCTGCTGTGCATACTGATGATCTGTTCTATGTAGAAAGCTCAGACATACATTAGTCAAATTTACAGTAGATTTTTTGTTCCCATTGGGTAAACTGGTTTTTTTTTATTCTAGGATGGCTGGAATACAGCACCTGATGCTTTCAGGAAGCACAATTATGSACAGTATAAGGCAAGGTAAACATTACAAGTAGAAGCCAGCAAAATCAAAACTTAATTCAGGCAAGATTTCCCGAGGAGTATCTTCAGTTCAGAGCCATTTGAGTGCTGGTTGGTAGCCACCTGATGTGCTGAGAAGTTCTGGTTTTAGTTAATGTGATCARTATTTCACAGTGTGACACAGCATCTGTGCTGCTGAAAGCACAAAGAGCTGACACTGGGACTGGCCAGGACAGGCCAGTGATGTTGGGGGCTTTCCCTGACACTGAGCAGTGTTTGCCATTCTTGCTGCAGCACCTGAACTTCACGATTAATAACTTATGGGTGGTTTTGTGCAAGGAGAGCCTGGGCCAGTACACAAAGCCGGGTCAAGGGTTAGCAGCTGGGGTCACAGTATGGAGTCTGTAGGCTGGAGGGATGAAAGGGCAAGGAGTTGCTGTGTTAAAATGAAAGGCTCAGGGGCTGCTGAGATGAAAGGTGTACTGAAGCTTAGCTAAAAGCAGGTTCCAGAGCTGTTATGTCAGTATTTGCTGGGTGCAATTCTGRCTTATGGGTCTGAGCTGGGTCAAACTGTTGTGCARCCCCCAGCGCWTCAAGAAAGGCCWTTCTGGTTTTCAGTGAAGCACTKGAAACAATCCCATCAGTGCTYAGGCTCMCATATTAACATGGATGTAGATCCTYAGTTTGGATTGCTGTGCTTGGTTGTTTCCTTTCTGTTTGCTTTCTTCTAACCAGTACCWCACTGACAGCAACARTTTTGATCTTCATCCTCCTCATCTTGATGGAAGTTTCATCAGTCTCAGAGTTATGGCTGGTCCTATTCCTTTACAGCTCCTGGACACCTTCAGGAGCCCTGATAGAAACCATGCTCTGGTATTTCAGCCATCTTTGCTCTCCTGTTCACCATATGCTGGGACAGATTTATAAAGGACTCTATCTGCATAATCACCAACCTGGTTTATGGCATCAGCTGTTCCAGTTGGCAGCCCCAGGTGCTTTCCCCAGTCTTCCTGCTTTTTTYCATTTTAGTTTTGATCACTGCCCACAAAACAAATGATTCCCCTATGGCCASCTAAATGGCTGCCACTTTCTTGTCACCATATGTCTCATCCCTCAGTGCCTCATCCACAGCTCTGGCACTGCTGAGCCCGCAGGCTTTGCTGCCTTTCTGTTCTCACAGACACAAGGATGTTTGCACTGTCTGGGGATGTGGCTGGAGCAACTTCTGACAAGGCAAAGTGATCCCAGCACTGTGTCCTTCCCCCAGACATGTATGAATTCCTTATCTTTACATAAATAATCTTATCAGTTCATCTGTTGATCTTCTGTGTAGTGAAATAGGATCGCATGTAGCCAGGAGTGGCTGGAAAAATTGATCTCCCCACTCAAATTAACATTTTTGTCTTTGGAAGACAACCTATTTGACAACCTATTGGCTGTCCCTTACTAGAAAAAAGCTTTTAGTCATGTCAGAGTGCTGTCTCTATTAGGGTTTGCAATATTAGTCCCAACTGAATTTGTATCGCAGACCTTGTTGTGTTTTGGGATTGGTTTCTGTTTTTTCTTTGTTTAGAACAGCCATCTGGGACYTACTGTGTTATTTACCATAGAGATAATACAGAGTGATACATTTTAAAATGCTTTTTAATGTGTTTTCTGGCAAATTATGTCTGTTGCTGTGTTAGGTGTGAAATCATCTAACGGGGSACAAGCGATTTGGCATTTGTGCAGGCTTGTTGATTCTAACTAACATTTGCATTAAATTAGAACAGTGAATGCTGTCTCCAGTGAAGAAATGCTTTGCATTTTCTCAATGGTATTTTAAAATGGAGTATTGCTAGTTTGAATGAGTCAGTTGAAATTACAGAAAATGTTTCCTTTAAAATATCATCTGAATAGAAACAGCTGTCATATCACACAGAACCTGAAACAAAGCGTAGCATGAAACTTGGTTGACATGTAATAACCCTGCTATTAGATTCTATAATATTTTAATTTCTTCCCTGGGATATCTTTTGTGCACTAGRAATAGTGTATTTGCATGTGAATGGAAAAAGCTAAATTATATTCCTAGATTCATGCAAAGGAGCTAATTTCTAACATTATCAATAGAGGAACTTCTTAATTTTTATTTCCAGAATCATTGTATCAGACTGAAACTTCTCTCATTGTTATCAGAATGTTTGTCAGTTGAAGTTCTGAGCTCATCTAAATATTGTATGAGGTTCAGTGAGCAGTGAAAATAATCTTTCTAAGACCTGTCTCACTAGTGGATTAATTAGTGCAATAGTTTCTCTTATAGGAAGTTGCTGGTAGTCAACTTAGTTTATGCTCATCTTTCTGTTTACTCTTGGAACCACTCTCTGCAGCTGCATTAATTCTGGTTCATTTTAATTCAGTGAAAATGCCCTGAAAATTTTGTAAGATAGACATATTTAATTTTGTTTGGAAAACAAACAGGAAAAAAAAACCCAACCAAGAAATAGTATTCTCTATTGGTATATTTTGATGCTATGAYATAATATGAAATATAATTTTTGGAAGGGCAATCAAAATGAAATCTTGAGTGTGTTTGAAATCAAAATGATCGGGAGGCAGAGCAAACACAAGGCATTTTATTTATTGCAGAGACATTTCACACAGAAGAAAGATAAGGATGACTTGGTAAACAAGTAGGTTTTAGATAGCAGATAAAACTGTGAAATGAAAGCATAGATTGATGGACAGAAAATGCTATATGTCTATTCTCTGAGTTATATTATCCATTTCACAAAGCGAAGCAGCAGACTGACTTTTTCACCTCTCCTGTGGCTACATAAAATGGCAGCCACTGTATTTAGTCAAATTGTCATTTTAGATTAAATATTTCCAGGAACTCAGCACAGAAATACAATCAACACACTGAAAGTCTTTCCAGAAAGGGGAGAAAAGGATAATGGTAAAAAATGAGTGAAATACTCAGAGCAACCTTTCTTTTATAACATCTTGGGCTGGCACAAAATGTAGATGAAGAGGATCATAATCTCTTGCTGCTCTTGCTGAAGATCTCACTTTGCTTAAAAGGAGGCTATGTCTGGGTCTTAAAAACTTGATAATGGTGTGCTGCAGTAGAGGCAATTTGCCTCTTAATATTTCAACTGGAACTCTTGGCTTTCCTACACCCCTTCCCCAGTGTGGCTGGGATTTCCAATTCAAAACTGAGGGTAAAACATAACCTAAATAGAGAAGGTGGAGTGCAGAATAGCTGTTGTGGCCAGCTCATTACCATGGGCTCATTGTCATGAAACAAACTCAGAAAAATGTTCCTTGAAGTCTGCATGGATCTCTCAACACTGAAGCAATAGGGTTTTGGTGAGCTTTATAAAATGGTCTGGGCGAGCTGTGTGCTTTYGAACTTAGTGTGCAAATTACAAGTCTCTTTTTGGGAGAAATAATGTGGGAGTGTATTAAGACTGTCCTTTGGTTTTTATGTACTCCATTGTACCTGTATATTGTAGACAATATGCTCACCAGGTAACCCGATGGAGTACATTGATTCAAGCTACAGTCAATACTGAAAAAAGGACATGAATTAAGATGGAGGGGACACCTTTCACTRTAAAGACTGGAAATAGTTTCATTTGCCCTCTAGGTGTTCTTTTATTTAAATACATAAAACAAATAGTGTAGCTGAAATGGCATCAAGATCGATAAAGGCATCCCAAGTATTTTTTTGTCTTAAATCTCAAAGATTTTGCACTAATATTGTATATGTATATTAACCCCCAGTACTCATCTGTGCCTTTGCAGTAGCTCTAAAGGGCCTCTTTGTCACCAGCTGAAATAGGGGGAGAAATATCCCCAAAGGGAGATGCATAACACAAGCACTGGGATACATTCTGTACAGGACACGACTGAAGTCGGTGGTGTTTCTATTAGTGTTAACATGTTGGATGGGACTTTCCAGATACAGGGAACCCTCATCAGCCAAGAACCATGAGGAAAGGGATGTTTGGGTACYATGTCCTTGGCCCTCTGTGTCTGACAACACAGCTGGTTTTAGAGACACAGCAGAATCACAGTATTGCACACCTTGTAGTAGTGGGGACAAAATGCTGGAGCCTGGTTGTGACATCTTTGAATCCTCATCCAACTGTGAGCTTTATTTAATGCCTATTGGCAGGACTGTGCTTTGTCTTTACATGGTGACTTGCTTGCCCTTCAGTGTTTGAGTAACTCTCTCCAAAACTCAGCTGATGCCTGCCTTGCTTTTTTTAACTCCTTGGCCAAGATTCTCAGTACTTTTAATACAGAGTATTTTGGTAATTCTTAACCAAATAAAACTCCCCTTCTGTGTCATATAATCTACCTTCCTGCCCTTTTGCTCCACTACACAAACATTATAGATCCAGGAGACTTTAAAGCTCTTACATTACTCCTCTTACACTCTTGAACTTGCCTAGAGGATTGATTTTTTAAAAAATATTCTTCCCAGTCCATGACCTCCCTGACAGTATCAGCCCAAGGCACATTGCTTGCTGCTGAGTTATAATACTCCATACTTGAGCATGCTTCTCATGCTTTTGCTGCTGAGGATGTCAAAGAAAGGGTAGTTTGTACCTAGTACAGCAAAACTGATGCATTTGAAGATGAAATCGGGGGCTTGCACTAAACAGAGAAATTTTGTATCTAATTTGCTTTAAGTATTTATTTTAATTAAAAAAATAGAGAATAGTTAGTGGGTTAGTGTTGTTGGACAATAGCTGTGTTTGTTCAATAACTCTTTGATCAAAAATATTCATAACAATTATAAACAAGGCAACAGCTTTCATTTTTCACACACCTTCCAGGCAGATGGATCCTCAAGCCTAGGGCAAAACTGTATGTTTTGTGTAATGCTGTGTACAAAAGAATTGTTTTATCTTTGCTGACTTCTTGTTGCCTCAGGGACACGATGTAGCAGTTGTTTCAAGCRAGTATGTGTTCAGCATTGCCATGCTGTGGGGAGGTTTTATCTGGAATTTTCCCTGGATGTGTGCTGATGGTTGTTTTTTTCATTTGTGTGAACCAAAGGCCTCAGTACTACAAGAAGGRGATTGATCTTGCCTCAACCCTCATWTGGGARGAGAGCATCCTACTCCCCCTTCACATCATGGCATTTTCTTAGCTGGCAATGTTCCTGTATCCATTGTTCTCATTCTCCTTTCAGCCTGGCATGGGGATATGTGCAGGTGCTGATCTGTAGCTATAAAGACAACATATTGTGGGCAGAATTGTCTATTATCTAGTAACAAAAATATTTTGATTTCACAATGCCATTTTTCGTTGATGTAACAGTTACCAACAACTAAGAAAAATAAACTCCAGAAAATTTGTAGTTTTGTGATGTGGGGGAAGTTTAGGCTCATACACAAGTGCAACATAGGTGTATTTTGCAATTAAACAATCCATATTTAAAGTAACCAAAAAGCATTTTTAAATCACTTGTGCTAAGTTATTAACAATAAAAATTGAAGCGTGAATTTGTGCTCAAGATGCATTTGCTAAAGGGATGCTATTGTTGTCTGCCATGTCCTATTGTTATATGAAAGATGACATCCTTCATCAAAAATATGATCTTCCCATGGATATTGTGATTTAGAGTCAGACATTTTTTAAGGACAAGATAGGAGAAGGCAAGAGAAGTTAATTGTTTAGAATGAGACACTTGTACACACGATCCAKACACAAGACAGTCACGGGTGTATATGCATCTAAAAAATAATAAAACTTCCATATTGAATAATACTAACCTCTCTAAAATTCTATTTTCAATCAAAACTAGCTGTCTCCTCACTTCTGAAAAGTTAAGGATATTGCACCTTGCTAATTTTATTTTACATTTATTTTTAATTTCCATATGTTTCAGATACTTGTGCTCAAGGGCTTAAAGAAATTGAGCTGGAAATTTTTTGTGCATACTAATAAATTGAAGTCACTGTTAGTGTCCCTTCACTGACCTCAATRGTGATCGTGTGGGCACATTTGCTGGTCAAGTAACAAGTGTTGTAATTCATGTACTTTSTGAATTAATTCAGCTTTAATAAGCAGAAATTGCTAAATGGTGTCAAATTATAGRTAGAGGTTTTATGAAGCAAGAACTTTTTTCCCTAGAGATGAGACTGGCTAACAAGTTATCAGGTCTTTTTAAAGGGAAAAAAAAAAAAGGAAAACCTGGGAGACCATAGAAGACATTTGCATTCACAAAATTACCAATCATTGTCTCATTTTTACATTAGAGCCACAATGTTGTAAGCACATTTCAAAAACTATATCATGTCATACATACAGGGAGTTTTGCAGAATATACTGTCAGCTTTATGCTTGCCGTCGTATTGATTTGTTACATACACACCAGGTAAATCAGTCTTTCTAKAATAAGGATTTCCAAAATCCCTGAACCCTGAATTTTACTATGTTGGTACCGTACAAATGGCTGGTTTAGGTCTAGAATTTGTAGTGCTTACATGGYTTGAGATARCAAGCACTTGTTGTATAATCTCCAGTTACAATGCAATAGATTTTGTAGCTGTAGCAGCTTGCAGCTGTGTATGCTACTTATTTTAGTTAATAAATTCTCTTTGCTACTTTTCTAGAAAAGAATTGTTGGTTATAGCCAGAATTTTACGGTTAGGTGCACATATTTTTATAATGGATTCCATTACAGAGAACAATTTGCCCAGCTGCCATGCAAATCCTGCAGATTTGACTGGTGATCTCCAGCAGTGTCACCACCAGAACACTTTATCAGAAAAGGKAATGAGGCAGTTGCTCATGAGCTTTTCATTTTCTTCGCCTTTCTCAGCTTTTCAGCACATTTCTATTTATTTACTTGCTCGAGGACTCTGAATTTTTCCCAATGCTTCATATGTTGACTCCTTCCCTCCTGCATCTTCTGACCCCTTTCTTCTACAAGAGATTTTACAGAGAGATTAGAGCTTCTCAAGGATGTGTCTTTATGAAGTGACTGATTTTTATTATCTATCAAAACTGTAGTATCTTGCACAACAAACTCCCTTATAAGGTAGTCTGGGAAACATTTCAAAAGTAGAAGGCGAGGTGAAGGCACTGATGATTCAAACCATTAAACACTTTCTTCTGGGCTGGTTGTTGTACTTTAGGGATAGCAACTCTCTGAGTCTCCAGTGAAGTATTGGACAGGAATATTCCTCTCTGTAAGTTCTGTAAAACCTCCCTGTTACAAACTGCGAGTCATAGAGCTCTTTAAGTGGATAGTTGTCTAGGAAGAAATGAGCCCTAGGTATAACAGCCCATTAATTTAATCAGCTTACCACAAAATCCTGCCAGTCCCAATATGGCAGAGGTAAAACTCAGTGAAATGACTGTGTTTTTGCACAGTGGCTGCTTATGAGCTCCCAAGAGGCTGCCTGCACCTCCTGAGCCACRCTGCAGAACCTCTCTGTGATGGTATTTCCACTCTGTTTCCGTTGGCATTCARTTCTGAGACTGACTAAATTCAAGCGAGGACATAGCTTGTTCAGCTGTCTCACCACCACATGTATTTATTGTTTCTTTTGTTTTCCCTTTTTATCCTTTTCTGAGACTTTTTGAATGATGAATGAGTGCTTTAATTAGCTATTCRGTGAAGGTAAGAACTTCTTGAGCTCTACTGGCTACTGAATTTTTTCCTTTTAATACATGTACTTTTAGGCTGAACATGATTTATGTACCCTAGAATAGTTACTAAAAAAACCTCCCGTTTCATGAGAGAGGAAATGTTCTTTTTACTTCAATAGAAAACATTTTTCCTATGTGTTTTGCAAAATGTAACTAATTTCTTTTACACTTTCATTGATTGGATTTTGCAATTCAAAACATCTTTTACCAGTACACTTGTACGTATTAAAGCAAAACAATTTGTCTGAAATGAGATGCTTCAYGCTCAATTATATCTAAATTTCTCATCTACAACTCTTGATTTCAATCTCGGGTGTCTGTGCAGCTATTGAGGCTGAAACAATGTAGAAAGGAAATGCTGTTATTTTCAATTTGTAGCAATTATACTCAGAGTGCAGCAGATGTGATGGTATTGAGTTTCTGCACATGGTACAGGCAGGCAGCTTGTGGAAAGGATGGCTGATTTCTCTTGTACCTGTGGCTTYTTCCTGAGTATGGTGGACAATGATGTCTGAAAACAAACTCCTTTTGAGCCCAGCAGTGTTCTAAAGGTCAGTTAAATCCTCCATGCTCAGGACAGCCTTTAAGCATTACCAGACACAGGGTTTCAATCTGTGTTTATTGTAGAAGATATGGCCCTGATTTGAGAAAATCTCCCCACATAAGTAGATGCTTAAACTCTGCTCTTGTAGAACATGTTGATGTCAGTGGTATTGTGTGTGTGTCCTTTGAGGCAGATGAGCAAGAAATTGAGAGCRTTAATACAACCTGGATGCACCTACTCCCAGTAAGTCTGACATACTCAAAAAGAGTAAAACTCCATGTCTTGATTTAATTATTGGAGGGAGTCTGGAATTAAGTGTCTACTATAATCCTGCCTAGAATGCACCCTGGAGCTGGACTCCTCAGAACAGTGTTGGTGTAAGTGTACACTATGGGGCTGAACTGGAAGTTCTGATCATTACTGTAATTGGTGTTATTGTTATTATAATTGGCACTCTACTAGGACCTGGAGGGCTTGGTAAAGTTCTAGAGCCAATTGCCTAGAGCCAATGTAGCCTTTTTTTTCATAAGATATGACCAAATATTATTTCCAAACAGTATTTAGGGTATGATATTTGTAAGTGGCCTTGGAATGGGGTGTATGAAGTGCAGCCCTCTGTGCTTAGCGCTACAGGCCTGCAAAGCTGTGCCCCATGCAGTTCTCCCTCTATCTGAAAACACGTCTACAAAGTTAAACAGATTTGAGAGAAGGAACAGATAGCAAATGTCACCAGCATATGCTACARCCACACAGTGGAAGGTGGGCTTGGAAAATAAAGGTGGTGGGGAGTTTATTCAAAGCATCAAATCAAGGTCAAAATGACAAGGCTGTCTGCACAGTTCAGGACTTTTCGGTCCCATCTCCAATTAAAGGTGTTTTTTGGAAGRCAGGCAGGCATGTCTGACTTGGCAGCAGGAGATGGGACTGAAATGAGTTCACTGTGTCCTGGCTGAGCTCTGTGTTCCTGGTGAGAGCAGCCAGGAGGCTCTGAACTTCCCTGCCTCCTTTTGTGACCCTTCCTACCTCCTTTTGTGAGCCTGTACCCAAGCTCTGGGGAGGCCTGACAAGCTCAGGCTATGCCTTTAGCASAATGCTAGCCTCTGTTTGACAGTCTGGTCAAATCCATGCTCTGGGAATAACTCTTGTCTGCTTTGAAGCAGTGCTAGTCAAAAAGAGATTCTACAGCAAATTACTTCCTGCTCTGGGGAATGCAGAGAGCAGCAATGCTCGAGACAAGACAGGGTATTGAGCWGCCTTGATCTCCTCACTCTTTAAGAGCATCTGGGCTGAGGGCAAAGTCCCCTGAAAGGTCAGCAACATTCCTTTCTTTTGTGCAGTTTCTTCAGGATCCTGGAGTCTTGCCTGACTGATTTTTCTTCAAGTCAGCTTAACTTTGTACCAAGAGACTGCTTGATTTATAAKGCTTTATTTCTTTGTTCCTGTGGCATCCTCTTCTACTCTTGTCCCTTCTCATGAGCTTTGGCCATGTGGTTTTTGTTTTAGTTGCCATCTGACASAAACTCAAATTTTAGGCAGAAAACAGATTTACCTATGATGAGAGATGATCCAGGTGTGTCTCTGTTACAACAGAGACACCTAAAGCTGTTCCCCCTGTGTTGATCTTGTCCCATCACCCTTTAGAAGAGTGGTTTGGAGCAAGGAATGGCAAGGATGAGCTGTGCCATCAAAATGGAGTTTGCAGTCTGAGTCAGACCRTACAGATAGTTTATATGTTGTACACCAATTCCCAGGGCACAATCAATTTTTGTTAGACTCTGAGTGCTCATTATGTAGGCAACTGTGAGCATCTATGAATCATTTTGAGATTACATTTCTTTTTGAGTACGAACATAATATAATAYGGGCTGTTAAATTAAGCATTGCAGATTGTAAAGGTAGCTGTGGGCCAGATTTAATTCATACATTTAATGGACAAAAAAAAGTTTCAAAGAAGCAAACTCCTGCTGATCAGGTAATGCTGAGTATAATTAAGCTGCATTCTGTTAAAGGAARCTGTCAGCAAAATAAAATGCCGGGTAAGGTGAAGAATACAAAAACTGCAATGCACTTCTAAACTGAAAACCTGCCAGCTTACCTGCAGCTTGTTCCTCAATCATTCTGAAGTTAGATGAGTAAAGGAATTAAGCTTGGAAAGAAATACAAATACATTATTACCTTTCATTTTGGGATGCTCAGGCTTGTCTCTGTTTGCAAAGCTGGAGCTTCAACTCCATGCAGTGTGAAAAGAGATTGTGCTATCTAATTCCTGCAAAAGCAGAGAGGAATCATGTATTAAATTGCATTACAGAAATACTAATAGAGAGTTTTCAGTTTCTTTAGTCATACAGTTCAGAGAATGCTAAGTGCTGAGAATGTGCAAATCAAGTTTTTATGAATAGACTGGTGTTCTGCAGAGCTTCTGATTTGGATGTTGCAGATTCTCCASTTCTTAAAGTGTCTTGTGGATTAAAAAACATTGCATAGTTGTATTGTCACTGAAATATTCCAGACTAGAAAAAACCTTAGCCAAATGAAATTTTATCTCTGCTRTCTAGAGTTTGAAATTATCAAGGGCTTTTCTATATGATAAATTTGTCTCATCTCTTGAAATACATTTTCATATTGTGAATAGGAAGCTGTTGAGTTGTGTGGGGAGTTTGGAACATGTTCAGAACCTTTAATTTTTCTTTAACTGTGTGGGATGTTCTCTTCCAATTGTACTTCATTGACATAAGTTCTTGAATATGGGTAACCCTGCCTTGCACAAAGTAGATGTAAGATTTTATAGAATTAACTTGCAGATCCTCCAAGTGTAATTGCTTACACATGTCATTATCAAATAACCTTATAATAACCACCCACCAACCAACCGAAAAATCAAATGCTCCTCCCACCCAAAAAAACCCCTCCCAACCCCCTGAAACACTGTAAGKAGTTTAGGCTGGTAATTTGCTCACAGATTTCCTGGTAAAGGCTGAAGTAGAAGAATATTTTGTTCCAGAGTTGCATCTTATTCTTGAGTGTATTTATATGTATTCTCCTGTCTGGGTCTTGTTTGAAGGAAATTTGAAGTGTGGCAGAAGGCTATGAAAAGATATCATGTTTTGGTGTATCTCATCTCTGGCAGTGCTCACAAAAATAACAGCTGTAAAGGAACAGTTTCATGTGTTTACTTCAAATTCCTGTGTTTTGGATGAATGTTTTTGTCTTCATGAGGACTTACTTTACTGTCACAGATGGAATGCAGGATAAAATATTATTGTATCCATCACAAATAGCAAGTGTGCCACTAGTTTATAAATCTCATGAATATTGGGAGAAATTTTTTTCCGAGGATTAAAATTCCAACTGATTCAGCTATAGCAAAGTGGGAAAAATGCCTGAAGAAGATTCTTCCCTATTTTATTGAGAGWAAGCTGGAGGGACCTGAGGAGAAGGGGGAGAGGAATGAGAGGGGGCAGAAAGGGCTGGCCAGGGCTGAGGAGATGCTGCAGGGATGTGGGTAAGGAATGGGTCTAAATTTTACGTTTGCATACACTGGGAAGGGAGAAGAGTTACTGTTTTAGTGCTAAAGTATCTATGGAGGCACATGGGGTGATGAAAAGAAAGAAGTGTGATGTAAGTATCTTCCTTGCTCGGACGTGACTTCAAGTTTTGCTTGCAAGGCTTTTCCAGGAAGTGCCAAAGCTGGATGCTGTGACATGTCCTGGGCCCCAGCCTCAGCAGCTGCTTGTACAGTGCACTGAGCATCATATATTTAATTGAGTATTGAATTATATATCATTATGTTTACTTATTAAGCACAGTCATAAGTGCTGAAGTTTCTGTGTGTGAGAAATGGAAAATGGATGGATGTGAAGCCTAAGAAAACGCATCAGCCTGTATTCCATGTGTGAATTCCATGGGGCTGGGGCACAGCCCTGTCAGCCCCACTGCCCCTGGTCACAGAGGTGCTGCAGATGTGGTTCATGGTGTTCAATTGCCAACATAAAACTTGTCTGCTGTATAAAACTTGAAAGCTACTTATCCTACTGTGAAGGTGCCTGYCAGTCTGCTTTAAAAACAATGCACTGCAAACTGGAGCTAATGAAATGCCCTCAGGGAGGTTATGATGAGCCATTAAAAGAAAGGACACTGTCAGATCATTTAAGCAACTTTGAGAAAAAATGCTGCAAATAATTTTTTTTTTCTTTGATGCTTCAAATGTGTCCTTTTTTGGTGTTTGAGGGTGAAAGGACACTGGTCCCTTTTTTCTGTTCCAGAGCCTTTCTCTGCTGCTGGGGCTGTGCTGCTGTGGGCATTCCTTGTTCCCCTGTGAAGTTATCTCCTGCTTTATTGTGGAGCTTGGGCTGGCCTGGGGCTGCAGTTCCTTGTGCTGGGGTTTCTGCAGGCTCCAGCCATCCTCTGCCTTCCATCCCAATGCCTCCCATCGCCCTGTGGCATGTCTCAGCTGATCTCCCAGCTCTGCAGCTCAGCCCCCTGGCAGATGATCTCTCTTGCTTTTGTTTAAGTCCATGTGTGATGTCTTTGCAGAGAGCATGGACTGTCTGTCTGTCAGTCAGTGTCAGTCTGTCCTTGGCAGGGCACCTCTGACTGTGAGTGTGACAAAACACACTCTCCCTGAGAGTCACAGCGCAGGGGTTTACCTGCAAAGATGGTGGTGGAAGGAATTTTTATTGTACCTATTTGGAACACAATCTAGCTAGAAGCACAACTGATACTTTGTAATATTTAGTGCTGGTTTTAACAGAGTTAAGTGTGAGCTGAAATAAAAGCCAAGTTTATATGCCTCTATTTAACAGAAAATATGTAGAAACTGGCTTTTATTTCTGGACATATTCCTTTCACCAKTATCACACCTTATCTAGMAAARCAGGATTTCTTCTGYTTTTATGAAATGAAGTTTGCTGTTMCTAGCAGGAGAAACTSAAATKTAARCCAGTGAAACCATTTTGCTGTTATGGTAAAATCCAGGGTATCTGAAAAGGAGAAACCTGCTTGCTCTTGTGTCCATTGGTTTCAAATACCCTTTGGCCAGTTCAGGTCAGGTTCAGTCATGGTCCTGGCTGTGCTTCCCCCTGGCTCCCTGAGCACCTGCTCCCTGCAGAGCAGGAGACACTGAGAAGTCCTTKACTGAGTGAGCACTACTGAGCTACAGCTAAACATCAATGTGTTATTAACTTGATTCTCATACTAAATCCAAAACACAGCATGATACCAGCTTCTTAAAAGAAAATGAATGCTATCTTTGAGAAAAGCAGGACGTGTACTTCATTTGTTCAGTTCTCCAGCACTTTGAAAGAGATCCCTGAGCAATTTGGTGCTTTCAAACAATTTTTTTTAGTATCTTAGTGCATATCACTGATGCTTATGAACTGGATATAGCTGTGTTGAAGGGTTTATTCCCCTGCATTTCATCAATGCAAGTTCTTAATGTTCAACTTTCTCCCATATTTTTCTTGTGAAATACCATTATTTACTATTAAATGAGGAAGAACTACTATTTTATTTATTATTGYGCTTCTCTGTCTGCTGGGTAAGCTGGAAAGATATTATTCTTAAAACTTTAAATATTCTCTTATTCTKCTGCCTTCTGCCCTTTATTATCCTATAGCAAGCCTGTAACCAAGTGTGTAGGCTATGTAAGGTACAAACTGCCCTCACATAACCCACTTGACTGCTCAGCATAAATGAGATTTTTAATGGTCTGGTTACTTGTCATTAATTGGCTTAGACAGGCTTGAATTTTGTCACACATCTTGACCTTTATTGAACCAACAACTTTGACAAATATAAAGGTCAAGAAATTCTGGCCTTAACACCTCTTATTGGATTACTTTGCTCACATGCCAAAATCCAAATCTCTGTTTCTTAAAAGTGTTTCTATAAATACACATAATTATTCTAGTACCTGAGTGGAGCTGGAGCATTAAAATATGCTGTACATTAACAGTGGTTTAAGTGGTTCCTSATCTTCTGACATCAGTCAGCTTCTGTCTTTGAAGGGAAAAAACAATCCACAAAACTGAAAACCACTCTATTTTAAGGTTTAGCTTTAGTTTTAACTGTCAAAAAAGAAAGAAAAATCACATTTCAGATTGTTCTTAGGAAGCTTTTCTGAGCCCTTTGTGGGGGTTACATCAGGAATAGTTCAGGCTTGCAGAAGRCAGAGGCAAGGAGCAGAGTATCTATTGCCAGGTGTCACCCCCACACTGCCTTGCCCAGACTCACCTCTTTACCCACCTTCATGTGTCTTTTTGTTCACAATCCAAGTGTGATGTGATCTGAGTAATGTTTGTTCCTTAGAACAGAAACTAAAATCCTACCTTGTATTAAAAAAGAACATTTTTGACGGAGTTGTCTGTAGAATTCAAGAGGAGAATGGAAGTTTATATGCTGTCTGTAAATCAGTATCTTATTTAAATATTGAGTTTTATACATTTTTTTCCTATTCTTCTGTATTACTGATACAGCATTTAGTGCTTTTGGGTTCAATAGTTGAAGGGAATAGTGACATTTTTATCAAAAAGAAGTAAAAAAAAAAGGCAAAACCCCAAACCCACTTATTTGTGAAGCAGCTCTTCTATTTGTGAGTGTGATTCATTGCCTGCTGGTGTTCTCTGTAACCTTTTTGTGAATGTAGGGCACTGTTGTCTACCCATGTGTGCTGCTCTTCTAGTGCCACGGGTCTGTAGCTATTAATAGTCATTTCCAGCCTTGCTTGAATGGCACTTTTCTTTCCCTGTGGTTCATTTGTCCCAGGTGTTTATGAGTCTTGTAGCTTTGACTTTTGTGAGCTGTAATTGGGCCAGACACTCTCCTGTGTCAATATTCTCTAAAATCTGTGAGGGCAGGAAGAGTGCCATTTAAAGTTGTGCTCGTAAATGGCAGAAGCAAATATACAAATGAACCTGACATATGGCTTTACMTGAGGAAATTCTCAGTGGCACTCCCCTTACTGCAGCCCTTTAAAGCTGCCCAAGCTGCATGGATCTATCATGAATGTTGTTCAGACCTGTAAATAAGTGAGGYATTCTATATATGTCTGTCTTTAATTTTATGAGTAAAAGCAAGTGACTGTTGAATAAGGTTATATATATACCAGAATAAGTGAGCTGTTGAAAGGTTATAAAATGTTCAAGGAGTAAAGCTAGGGAATGGCAGTAATTCCCAACTCCTGCTGTTATAACGGGGCTTCCTCACAGTACATGGGGTCCAGCACTCTGTGGCAAAACTGAAGAACAGGAGGTGTCAGATAATGGCAAGAATTGTAGAGCGCGGGAAGGTTTTGTATTACAGGGACACGTGCTTGGCTTTTATTATACATATATGTTCCACTTATCTCAAAGTAAGACAATCAAAAGCTGAAACTTCTTGTGGTAGTGGTCCAAAGCTGGAGAACAGCCTGGTTTGCTTCAGAGTCTGGACACTGTGATACCAAATACAGATGTCCTAGCTGTCATTGTGCAGATAAAATGAATGAGATTATTTTAAATATAGGTGCACAACTTAACAAGGCTATTTATATTCCTGTCTCCATGTGAGACATCTTGTGCTCTACTGTGGTGGACAACAAGATTTACTAAGTGAACAGTCAGAGTTGTGAGTTGATCAACTTAAAAGGCTTTTCAGTTTCATGTACTTCTGGACATTGAAGGAGACAGTACTGAAATGTCCAGAGGAGCAGTGAAACAAGCCTGAACTATGTACTATTCAATTTAAATTGTGCTATGCCTAATTGCTCTACTTTTCTATTTAGTGTTCTAAACCTGCCATCCAGCTTGTTGCATCTTTCTCACTGACAGAATCCTACCAATCCTACTTTCATTTTAGAGAAAAATCAACATGTTTGGAGACAGCTGCCTTCAACTGATGCTGTCATTGTTCATGTATTCTCAGKCTTTGATACTTTTCCCTGTACGATGTTTTTTGCTTAGTATACATTCCTCAAATATCAGAAGACCCTCAAGAAATTGAGACCTGCACACTTCTGCTTCTAAACTGGGGTTTTGACATACAGATTTATTATATAACCATGAATGACTCTAATAAATATTAATTTAGGTGCCTCTTTTCCCATTCACGTAATTTTTGTTAGTGTAGTGAGACAGTTCCTATCTACTCACTATCTTATCACACCTAATACAACTAAATTAAATCCTGACATGAGGTCCCCAATTCGTTTCGAAGGTCAGCAGCCAGACAAGAA
Source organism: Malurus melanocephalus (assembly GCF_030028575.1). Classification (NCBI taxonomy): domain Eukaryota; kingdom Metazoa; phylum Chordata; class Aves; order Passeriformes; family Maluridae; genus Malurus; species Malurus melanocephalus. The sequence continues at coordinate 928,749 of NW_026623288.1, forward strand.
TACTCAATAGCTTAGAGAAATGATTAATGTAGATCTGTTTCTATATCAGAATCATCATCACCTTATCATCTGTTGATAAAGAGCTGTCAAAAGGAACATTAAATGAGTTTTCCAGCTGTCCCCATCCTCTTTTCCCCGTTCCCTCTGGCAGGTTGTGGCCACATGTGTCCTGTTTAATAACAGTTCTGAAATGTGTGTTATGCATGGTTACTTCTGCACCAGCACAGCAGATGAGCACAGCATAGATGAGTAAAAAATTCTTTGACTGGAAGTTTTCCAGGCCAGGGGCTGTAACTTGTTGTGTTTTTGATGCTTAACATAGCAACATTTTAATCTTAATTGAACACATAATTAAACACAAACAGTATCAATCTTAGAAGGAAGTTGGAAAATAGAATCTCATGACTTAGGCATCTACGTTGATATGATTTAAAATAGGGTCTCAGTATGAAASAGTGKATAAAAAGTAAAAAAATAATTACTMTTTTGTTTAATTTCAGCTTCTAATTAATGCCTACACCCAGGGTCAGTAATGTTTTTCTTCTCTGAAAGGTATTTTTACTGTGCAGATTAAAAAGGTGTCAAAATGTTCTCATAATTTAGTGMATAGTCAATGTAATTTCATTGTTCTTGTTTAAAATTTTTTTAGGAGTCTTAAAAGATTTTGATGCAGTAAACACTCTCCTTTCACATCTTCTAATCAATAACGACTTCATTATGACATCTTATTTCAAGGTTAATGTTCCTGTATTGTGTAAGGTTGTAATTTTAATGAAATAGCCAAAATAACCTGTAATTGCTTGTTTTAAGAAGTCTGATAATTATTTAGCCCCACAGCATTATTTTGCCCCGTGTTATATTGAAAAATGCATTGTTATTTTCTTTTCCTATTACTATTAGGATGGGTATTTTTCAATGTATTAGAAGATCATTACTAATGCAAAATAGWCTTATGAAACTGGTAATTTGTCTGTCAAAAGCAGACCACAGATGTAGCTGAAAGAGGTGCATTAATGGAATGGCACTAATGCAATTTCGCAAATAACTTAATGAACCATGTAAAGCATATTTCTTCCATTAAGTACACATAGTATGGAGTCACATCTTGCTTATTGGGTGTGAAAAATATTTTTAATTAGCTWTAACATGAAGAGACTCTTCAAGGTTATGTTACTGAAAGCCATAAAAAGTGCAAAAATCAGAGCAGACATTAGAAAACGCAAAACAACAGTATCAGATGAGTAGAGCACTGAATGACAAGAGACAAAAACAAGGCAAAGGAAATGAATAAGCACYACTATGAACCAGGGAGTCTCACCATGAATTTATCTAAAGTCATTATGTCTTAACAAGAATGTGTTTAGGGGAGTTAAATACCAGACCCAGGACTATTCCCATAAGCCTTCCAAACCTTTCCTTTCCTAAAGGTCAGTGTGATGGAGCGTGCAGTCAGCTTCTCACAGAGTGTGTGTATTGCTGAAAATCTATACTCCCAATTACAATTTCCCAGTGTTGGGGGTGAGCTCAGCCCACTCTCATGGGCAGGTTCTGTTTGTGTCATGGTCTGATGCCAGCAGTGATGAGTGCCCTGAATGCCAATACAATGTTCGTCTGTGCCACTCAGGATGATGCAGTTCTGCAACTCCTGCTTAGTTAAAAAAAGAATTTAAAATCCTTTCAAGGTTTTCTTGTAAGCTGGAATATTTTTGTTGAAATATAAAAAAGTTGTCACTGTTTCCTTTAGTAGATGACAGGAAATTATTCTGTGTGTTCTTGTTTAGAATGTCAAATATCAAGGAAGTAATGCCTGTAATGTAACTGTCCAGTACASGCAAGAGGAAAAAGGTTATCTTTATTATTTCAGTTAGGATTTTAGTTTCAAAGCTTTTAGTTAGCAGAGCATTTAAGAAAAAACTTTATTCATCTAAGCATTTTAGCATAAACTCATGTTCATAACTAATGGCAACAAGTAGTGTCATTTGATTTCTGTTTTAAGTCACTTGGCTGATGGTGATTTGTGCTGTAGAGACCACACATTCATAAAATAATGAAAATACAATTTTGAGTTGAATTAAAAGAAGAAGCATTCAATATTTTTTAAGAATTTAAAAATTAAATGTGGATAACATCAAGTAGAAATTTTTATTCTTGATTTTTTTCAAWTACCAATATAGATTGATGTTTGCTTCTTATTTCCAAGAGAAATTCTTTCAGCTAAGTGTTCCATGCAGATTTAGCAATATTGAACTATGATAAATCTAATTTTTTAAAGAACTTAGTAAAAAAATATATACAACTGAGAATAAATTTGAACATTTTCCATCAAGATTTTTGAATACAAATTAAATATTTGTAACCAAAACCATTTTTTATGAAGTGTTTAAAATTAAAATGCAATGAACTAAGAAGCAYCTTTCAAATTAAAGGAAATTATTTATTAGAATTGCAGGTAGCACAAGGAAGAGTTTACAATTTTGTCTCCATATAGAGTGGAATTTATATAGTAACATATGGTCTTCTGACTTTCTCCTTTACCTATGGTGCTCAGAAATTAATTTGAACATGTACTGGCATATTATAGTCATCAACCCAGTTTTAGCAGATTGAGTAAAAGACATTGTGGTGTGCCTGTTTCATTCCTGAATGCAACAATTGCCCCTCTAAGAGCTTTCAATTTCAAAATGGCAGTCAGGGAAAAATGCTTTATTCCAAATCCTCCAAATCCTTTTTTCTAGCTATGAAAGAAAAGGCCTTTTTATTGATTCTGTCATAAAAGAAAGTTCCTTTTATGGAAAGTTCTTCTGAAAAACTGCCATGGACTACTCTAGAAATGTGAGAACCAGTAAAGGACAATTGCAGTAGTTCCTTCATGTTCCTTCACATTTTAAGTGACCATAAAACAGGGTGAAGGTTTCACTAATCTTAGTGATTTCTTGCTTGGTAGTTCTCTTTAGTCATCCATACCAACATGACTGATCTTAAATATATTGGATGGTAAAAAGTTTTCAGAGTTAGCAAAAGATTTTACTGAAAAAAGAATTGTACTTGCCATGTTTTCAGAAAACTAGCTTTCCCATTATAGCATTATCTGGCATTTCATTGAAAATCTTTTGGGATATATACTCCTAATTAGAGCTTTATTGAAGAATACTGGGAAAATCATTCATTGGTTTGTCTAATAAAATCTCTRAGGGAGTTTAATTTACAACACATGTATTCATGATTAATTTCTATGCAGATGTTTTGTGTGCARTACTGCTAAAGTCAATGGAAATTTGCAATGAAAACGCTGTAGGTTTACCCACCTAAATTTCCCCCYAAGGTAGTCCATCAAGTGTAAAGTTTTAGAAATCAGATTTACATGCACTTCTGAGCTACAAGGTTAATTTCCCTCTGGCTGCTACCTGATAGGAATCAGACATTAATATCATTGATTTCAGCTGTTAAACTCATATTAAGCCAGKTTAGTGGAAGTTCACTTATTTAAAACACTGCAGTGATGTAGAACAAACAGGGCAGTGAGTTTTAACAGGAGTTTTGCTGTTTCTCTTTTCTTTGCTATGGGACAACCAGGCAAAGAAAGATCCTTTTTTCCTTCTGGAATTTAAGTTTTACTGGAATTCAAAGCTTAATGTTTAGGGAGAAGGAGCGTCCAGCATGTGACTTGTCAGTATCGGTGTTTTAATGGGCATTCTTTTCTGAAGGCTGAAAGAATGACAGTCTAGAGAATATGCATTGGTCCTTTGGTTTAAGACAACAAAATGACACAGTAGCAGGAAATGACACTTCTCAAAAGTCTGGTGTGCTGTGAGGTGAGAAGAGAGCTAACAGAGGTTTTACTATTTACTGAATTTTGGGAGGGGGGCAAGATGAATCCACAGACTGCCAATAGGAGTAGCTGGCTTGCTCCATGGATTACCCATGAAGAGGTTTTCTAGTTATGGATAAAGCYTGCAAGTTATTCTTATAAAAAGCTACTGAAGCAAATAAGCAGGATAGATCAGGGTATGTAGTTTATTATTCGTTCAGGAAAGCTTTTTTTCAGGTTCAGTTTTCCAGCTTCCTGGTCCTGCTTTCTCCAGTGTTTCATAGTTAGAAGGCAAATTGATAAGATTTGAATTCTCAGCAAGCAAAATGAATGTAGAAAATACACTGATACTTGTTCACCCGTCCATAATGGTAATTAACTCATGTCCATCTTAAGGGGGTTTTCACAACCTGGTCCCTGTGATGAATTCATAAAAAAGGGTGAAAAAATCTAATTAGAGTGTAAATGATAGGAAATAAAAACCACCAATCAGTAAACACAAACTACTTTACATAAATTGAAGTCAAAGTGTCTCTACAGAAAYTGAGTGTTTCTTATGGTGAATTAAAGAGATCAAGAATGAAATTACTAATAATTTATAAATCCTAACACAGGAACATTACAATAAATTATTACTGGGAGTTTATAAAAATGAAGTAATAGTAATTTAAAAAAAATTGTATGTAGTTTTAATATAAAGAATTCAAAAACTCCAACTGGTAAATYTAGGTATGTGTGCATATATAAATAAATATAAATGATCAAATTTTTATACTAATTTTTAAATATTTTTTGAATGTAAAGAGGGGCCCAAGGACTCCAGAGTTTATTGCTAACTGTGAGGATGGATATATGAAAATAGTGATCAACTCAGGAACTCTCGTGTCAAACCCCATATAATTGCCAGTGTCAGTCAGCTGGGAATGACAGCCTTTTGTATTAAAATATCAGCTAGGTGATATGCAAATCCAGGCATTTATTGCCTGGTTACCTGCAGATACTGGCAATCTTTGAGTTTTCAAAGTATATCCCATGCTGTATTTTCAGAATAGGATTGCTTCAGTTGAAGAATTTTAAGGACATGAGACAGAATCTATTTACAAAAATGAAATTATGTTTGCCAATGACAGAATGTACACTGATGGAGCTGCGTGGTACAAGAAGTTCTGTAGTGGAAATTAAATGTAAGAAGACTTTGATTAAATAGCTGCAGAAACCTGAAGAATTTGAGAGTGTTGTACTCTATTTGTATTGCCTTTGAGAAGGATTATGATTCCTTACCAAATGTTATTGATTTCAGAGCAAGGAGTTTTCCAGCTTCGTGTTCTTTGGTATCAGGGTTAGTAGCCAGAGAGCTTTACATKACAGTTTTGATGGGAGAAAGATAGAAGAAAGTGTCAGAAGCAAGAACAAACCTAGGAAATTCTTGAAGCGCATAAAATATATAAAATCAAACCTTGAGAGTACTGAGATGCACAAATCAGTTATGTATTTTAGTATTGATTTTCTTGATCCAGATATTGCAGAAGCTTTATTTGCTATCAAAGCACATCTCTGTGTTGTGCTGTGTTGTCCTGTCCGAATGTTCAGCATTTTGAATTTGTTAGTTTGGGGAGTGACACAGGGAGATTCAGCTVAGCCTTACTGAAGGCAGAGGGAAGGATCAGAGCACACAGAACCACCACCATCCCACCAAGGGTGGGGTGACCCTGCCTTCCTTGGAGCCTCACCCCACTGCAGGACTCGACATTTCCCCCTAATGCTTTTTGTGGAAAAGGCAAGGTGTAGCTGGTTGAGGTTTCTCTCCAAAGGCAGCATCTGTTCCTCTGACTGTGTGGTTTGTAAACTCGYTGTCATGGCAACCAGGAACCCTCCCAGGCCCACTGCTCAAGGATCCTGTTCAAGAAGTTCCCCAAAATAAATCACAACAGGAGCCTGTGGAAAAACCTGTGAAGGAGGCAGGTGGTGAGGATTTAATGTTCAGGGAAGGTGAATGGAAAAAGGTGGCACCTTGAAGAATTCTTTGTTTTGTACCTCTGTGTTTTTGTCTGTGAGACTTGGAAGACGTCTGGGTTACTCAGACAAACAGGGACAGGATTCAGGATGTGCACTGCAATGGTTGGGGATTCACAGGTGGTCTTAACCTTGATTTACTCAACGTGCAAAGAAACAGATCAATATGRTGTCACTTGTAGTAGGAAAAAGCATGACATGCAGGAGGAGCAAATCCCAGAAAAGCTGTGCAGCAGGCTCCATACGCTGTGCAGTCTCCATCCCCACCCTGTCCTGAATCCGTTCGACTTTAGGGCCTGACAGGGCAGAGTGAAGCAGCAGCCTGCCCTCRGCTCTGTGCTGCTGTGATCAGGCTGTTTCTCTGGCACTCCTAGTTGATTTACAGCTGCTTGGGCATGTCTGTGTTGAAGTGAAGATTATTGTTCCYTCTGTGTTAATCCCTTAAATGCCTTAGTTTTCCTGTGCCCTACTGTAACTTCCTTACCTGCATATGAAAGTGTACCTCAGGGATGCAGGTTTTGGCTCCTGCTGTTGCCTAGGCTGTTACTAAGTGATTTTTTTTTTTTTTTTAAATCAGAACTGGCAGTTTGGGCATAATAAGTGTCAACTTTCTTTAACTAGTTTTTAATCTATGGCGTAAGTATTTGGAAGTTTGTAGTTACTGAGTTGCCTTAATAACTTCATGAAGCTTGCGCTGCTATCCCTGTGCTGTTCTCAACCTCTTCAGAAAAGTCAAGTGTTTTGTGCATTAAAGAAAACATGGTAAAAGCCTTTGATGTGCAATTTCATCCTGAGTGCTCAGATGCAACTGATTTAACTTGCATGACCTTGGTATTACTCTGGTTGATATTCAATCCATAATTTCACACTTAATCTTTCAAAACATTCAAAAGAGGGAACCAATTTTGCTCAATTTCAACAATAAGTGTTACATCTCATGTAGTCAAGGTCAGTCAAAATAGAGTAACTGAGCTGAATTGTAGAATTAAATTCTCAGGGAAAATTGGACAAAATCAATTACAATTAAAGAATTTAGCAACACAATTGTAAAATTACTACTRAGGCAAGTGCAGAATCTTGTCATTTGTTTATGGATTTCAGAGGCACTTTTCTCYAAAATGCTTATGACAATTCTTGAAATGAAAAAGGGGGAAATTTAAGAGCAATAACAGGTTGTAGTCTTCTACTCAAAATGTAGTTTTCCTGTGGTGCTCATGATTGCAGGTATTTTTGTTGGATTTAAAAAAGGGTTATAGAATTAAGAGGCAGAATGAATCATAGATGGAAAAGGGATAATATCCTTTGGAGCTGCACAAAAAGCCCTGGAACAGAGTTTGTTRTTAAGGGCTCACATACTGAAAGGCAGTGATTTCTGGATTTGAAGGTCAGCTGTTGGCCTAGTCTGGTTTCACATACATCATGGCCCAGTAGGTTCTGCAGGTTGGCAGCACTGGTGGTCAGCTGGAATGGGCTGGGCTGGAGTCCTGCACAGCTTTTGATGGGCTGTGACTGAGGGAGAGGGTTTAACAAATCTGTAGGATCCAGCTCATGAAACCCCAYTGTTTGCTCACCCTGTCAGTCAGGGGTGTGTCCAGGTGCACCTGGGGCATAGCTGAGATGCCATGGGATCCATGGGATCTGTGATAKGGATCACACAAAACCTGCCAGGATCTTGGCACTGAAATCCATTAGATGCTGAGTGACATCCTCACTCATAGCTAGAAAACAGATATGTACAGCTGCCTTCAGAATATGGTTCTGTAGTGACTGGAATCATGGCTGGGATATAAAAATATGCAGAAAAATACACAGAAAAATTTATTTGACAAATAGAGCAGTAGGTACATTGTAGCCCAAAGTGGTCTTTGACTAAATTTAGCCTAAGAACTTTTAGCTCAATTACTTGGGGTCCATTTTACATGTCAGTTGATTATTTTTGAGATCTCATTTAAARAGACCGAGTCTATCAGATATTCCTGGCATGATGACTGGACCTCCAGGGGTACCAGCCAATCAAAATTTCCATGGTTCTCAGAGCGTGTTTTCTAATGTACAATTTGAATAATTGCTCAGCAGAGTGGGAAGTGAGTGGTATTAGTTACTGTCTGAATTGATTAAATCAGATTATGTTAGATTTAATGATCACACATTCATATGTATGTGTACTTATAGTTCTGGGAGGAGACATTATCTCATGGAAAATATGACGTATTTCTTTYRGGCTTGTGTAGGATTAGATGTACCCTGAGCTGCTTGAGCAACTGATAGTTTGGCTTGCAACATGATTAAAATATAGAAAAATTTGCTAATTAAAAAACCCACTGGAATATATGTAGGTTTAATTTTATAGAATCGTAGAATGATTTGGGTTGGAAAGAACCTTAAATATCACCTAATTTGGAGAAATAAAAGAATGCTGCTTTTTGAAATTACTAGAAATAATTTTTTTCTTTCAAAAAGATAAGATGTCTGGATTTAGATTGAAACAGATMTGTTAATTCAACATGGTTTGTGAATAGGTGCATTTGATTCAATTATAAATAAAAATAACGTAGGGAGTATTTAATGGTTATTGGAGATTTTGAATTGGCTTTAATGTAACATGGTTGTATTTAGACCTGAAAAAACAAAAGAAAAGAAAAAAAAGAGCCCAAACAAACAAACCCCAACAAAAAAAAAACAATCCCCAAACACCTCAGTGTGTCTCTTTGGTCTCCCACACAATGTATCACATAGTTTTGGAGACAGTAGTAAATAAAGATCTACAGTGCAAAATACAGGCATTGCAAATGAAAATCTGGTATCTTAAACCCAAAATGACATATATTTGATTTTGAAGTATAGAATGTTTCAAGTATTGTGTCCTGAAATGAGTATTAAGTGCGAGAACTTAAAATCCTTTCTTATTTGTATCTCAGCAGGCTCATAAAGAAGAAATAAAAAAAAGCAGATATACAACTTCCCCCTTCAAAATGGTGTGTTTCTTTAACTAGTCTCCACATTACAAAAAATCGTTGGTAAAAAAAGTCTTCTACTGAAGAGTAATGCAACAAATATATCTGGTTTTATTTTTGTTTATTTGACTGCTCCTTATAAACCTCATTATTTCTTGCCCTATGCAGGACTCTGAGTAGCTATTAGAGCATTTAAATCCCTGAAAGCAAAAATATTCTGCATGTAGGCCAAAATGTTCCCCTTATTTTGCTCTCTGTGGCATTGCATCTCAGGAAATATGGCTGTCTACCAGGAGCTGACTCAAAYACAATGAGGTGGAAAAACATGACCTTCAGAAGGATGATTTAGCATGTAGATTGTAGAATACATTTCTATTAGATTGTTCCCAGCTTGGAACCATYGAGGATATTTGTAAAAGAGCTCCATAAGTACAGCATGATGCCGTGTACACAGGTTGCTCTCTTTAGGGGCATATCCTTGCTATAATATTAAAGGTAGTCTCTTGACATTGACAAAGTGGAATTCTTGTATCACAGACCTTATTTAACCCTCTTGTTGGGTGAGCTTTGTTGAAATCCTTTTGTAGAAATTCCCTTTGTAGAAATCAAGTTTGAACGATTGCTTTTTAAACAGAAAGTGGCAGTTGATAATCAAGATTTTACCTCTAAGGGAAGCAGAACCAAAATGGACCCTTGTGGTAGAGTACAGTGAGCCTTGACCCAAAAAGCCTCTCTCCTTCATCTACTGTGTGCCCCAAACTTGATGGAGTGCCTTCTCTAAATACTGGCACTGTTCCTAGTCYGTTTGTGTGGTTYCTGGTTATTTTTTGCTCTTTCCATATGGTGTGCAAAGCTTGGAACATCTCTGCCCTGCCTTCAGAGCCGAAGGTTAGGCCTAGCACCATGTGGTCCTGGAGAAAACCTTTATGCCAGAAAGACACAAACTGTCATGCTTTGTTATTAATAGTAATATTGACTGTGATAATAAGGTTGTGTCTGCCAAGACTAAAAAAGCCAGGAACGAGTGGGCAGGTTGGATAAGGGATAAAGAAATATTCTAAGGAAAATTCAATAAGGAATTAGAGTAGAGACTTTTTTACAACACTTGTATTAATTTATAACTCTTTAGAAACAAAATCASTGCAATAGAACTTTCTCAGACTTAACTGACATGAGAAGTTGGGCCTTAAGAAGTTATTTGATTTCAGCATGAGACCATATTTGTCACCCTATTTCCTACCCTTATGTAGATAGGAAAAATTTCCCTTTTACCCCACCTCTTATAACCATTATGCTTCTCCCAATGCTTTATATTCAACAGTCATAAAGGCAGATGTGATCCTTAAGGGCAACATCCTCCATRACCATAGGTTTAAACAAAACTTCCTTGAACTAAAATAAAAAAAAAARAGAGTAAACACTGCATTTCTCCTTTTCCAAGGGACAACACAATCTGTCCATAACTGTTCCTATAAGTACTGGGAGATACTGAGAGGAKTTTCTTGGACTTTCATATGAGTAAGTGACCAGTGCTCAGGAAGCCTTGAGAGTGGTTTTGGACTGGTAAGAAGGTTGCTGGGGTGGAAAAAATTTGGTTAGACAGAGGAGTTAAGATGAGAAGAGTCAATATTTAGAGTGGAGACGTAGACTCTTGTTGTTCAATATAAGGAAGATGATAATGCTATTTATCTTATTTATAGAGTACCTATCTCTTTACTATATTCTATAATCAGTGTTTCCATTTACAGAGGCACTCATRAGAAATGTAACATTTTAGAAAATCTGCTGATCGAAGTGGGTTTGGTCCTGGAGCCTTTCTGTGTATGGGTAGTTATGGGCTCTGTGAGAGCCAGTGCTCAGTTCTTTCTTCTTTCTTTCTGAAGGAAGACTAGCTACATGTTCCAGATATGATAYAGACTTCGAGCTTGTAGCTTGTCCAAAACTCACACTTTGATAAAAACTACCCATTTYAAATGTGAATTTCAGGATGTCAATTAAAGATTTATGACTTTTCTATCAGTTTTGATTCCATTGTGTATTTRTTAGTCATGCTTTACTGTGCTGCCCTCTAACAGTTCTGATTGACGCTGACCACAGATATTATAAATGATCCCTTTTGAGGCATTAGTTAATTACAAAGGAAATCATCCTTCTCCTGGCAAATTCAAATCCATCTTAAAATTTTATGGAGAGTCAATTCATTATGAGGAAAGTTATTTATGAATTTACTAAAAAAAATGGATCTGTTCTCATTAAAGTAAGCTTAAAGGTACAAAATGATAAAATGCCAGTTGTCTACTTAACTCTTTTGGTGCATTTCACTAATGAGCTGAGAGACTCTGAGACTGCTCAGCACTTACAATTAAATTCAGCTAATGCAAAGCAAAARGAGACTTGGAAAGACGTGCTTTATATGTATAAAAAAATTAAAGAAGGAGGAAGGAACAGACATAATGTATATGTACAGACTTAGTTAAAGAACATTTACATGCTGTTCAGTTCYTGTCTTTGTCTTCCTGTTAAAACACATCAAATTTTGCCTGCTGTCATTACTTGCTCCAAGAAGAGCTTAGGATTTAAATTCAGACTTTGCACAATTATTGCTATTTTATCCAGGGAGACATGATAGAATTGGATATGACCTTTTCAGAATTACTTTCCTTCTTTGATTAGTTTCTACATTTCTAGAATAGGATTTTGCCGGTTTGATTCAGTGCTTTCAGTTCCTGAGATGAGGTGTGCCATATAAAGGTAAAGATGTTAAGTTTTCTTTCCCTGATTTTCATTCTTGACACATCAAGGCCTTGCTTAGGGGTGTGGACTGAGGCTTTAGTTGATCCCTGTACCCATGTGCCCATCTGAATGCAAAAGAGAGGTTTAATAAAGCCATCCTCTCACCCTCACCATTAAACCATCCCTAACATGTGATTTGAAGAGCACACAGAGTACACAGTTAAATTTGTACAGATAAATATGTGAAGGGGGATTCAGGGCACCTTTTCAAGGGATATGAAGTCAAGAAAATGAAACTTATCAAATTATATGTGGAATCTGCAGAATGTGGTCAGCTCTAGTCAGAGGTGTAGCTATCTGTGCCGTGTGACGCAGACTGCAGCTCTGCCCATCTAACAGCAGCGGCTGTCACACCCTGACCTCCTGCTGCAAATTTTCATCAGCAATTTCTCTGTATGGCAAAAYGTAACTTTTTCTGTGTGAATGTGCAATCACACTTGCATTTGTTTTCACAGGTGTTTCTTTTACTACATACTCTAAAATCAGTAAAATGAAAAGGAAAAAGATGACGAGAGTTCTTGTGTTTAGCAAATGACTGGAGAGTAGTTATCATGGGATCTATGTAATGGGTTTTCTTCTGCTTTCTTCCTGGCCTCCAAAAAGATGCAATTTTTCCTATCAAAATTACAGCTTATAGAAGAATTTTCAGTGGAAGAGATGATTGCAGGTTTCCTGTCTGTTGTTTCTGTAATATTGAAAGGTTACTGCTGCATGGCAGTCTTTGTGTATGTAGTGTTTGGATCCAAAGATATTGAATTCTAAAAGGACCTGGCTCTCCAGCCYACAGGTCAGTGGTTATTTGCAGATGTAGCTAAACTGTTGTCTAACATTTATATCTCATGACTTCTTGTAAACATCTTTGCTGAGCCTCAAGAGCAGATTTCTKAAGGAAACATGGATATGATCCTCTTTCCTCACCTTGTTAGTGTTCCTAGGTAGCTGCCTGCTCCATGTCATGGGGCAGGAAGAAGGCAGCAGCCACCACATCTGCCACATCTGCATCTTCAGGTCAGCCAGATGTGCTKCTGTCCATGCTTTGTCTCTCACAGAGAGAAATTCCACTCCAGTTGGAACAGTGCTGTCACCTTCCACACTTAGTGAGTTTTTTGTAGGGCTTGCATATCGTCACCTAGGCAGGGGTGTGTTAACAGCTTAAAGAAAGATTGAGGAAAGGAAGTTTAAAAGCTCCCTGTCTTCTGAGACTTTTTTCATTATTATTTTTACAAGAGATGATAAATGTAATTTCTTTTGCCATYTACTTTTCCTATCACTGATTCACACTGCAGTTCTCATGGATCTCTTTGGAATGTAAACTTAGACCTGATCTAGAAATACACTCCARTGTGAATCAAGAATTCTGTGTCAGSCCTCTATAGACACCTGGGATCAGCTTGTGATTCCTATGAAACTTTGTGTTCTTGTGTGGAAAGTATATTGAAAGTGAAGAAGGGCAAGATGATTCATTTAGAGCTATTGTCGGAATCAGTTTTAGGTGATGAAGTTGGACACATGATGACACAAATATTTATTTTTTATTTRTATTTTGCTAAGYTTGTTGGTTTTAYGCAGCAGTAGGYTCATCAAATATCCTTTGTATATCCTAAATACTGTCATCTAGGTTTTTTTTTAAAAATAGTTTTGCCTTCTCCTTTGTTGTTTACAAGATAATGTATTCTCCCTCTGGCAGTCCGTTGACATCTGTGTGGCAGTGATAGTAAATATTCACCTTTAAATCCAGGTATTATTAATCGACATGTTTTTTTAGTTCAAATAAATGTAACTCATCACAGACTGGATAGATATCCCACTAAAGTTTRATAAAAACTGGGTCAGCCATATTATAGAGATCTTTTATTTTGCACTGAAAAGGGATGTTCAGGTTAAAGAGAAAAAATGTATGGTTTAATGTWAAAGCTGCTGCACTTCTGGTTCCACCGTTTTACCTGTGGAAAATCTCTGTGATCTGTCAAACTTTCAGTGCACTGTGCAGGCTGGAATGAACAATCAGCAATTAAATACTGGCTAAAGCCTTAAAAATTACTGCATGCAAATTTTCTGAGATGGATATGAAGACATGAGATTAAAAATCTTAGCCATCCTATTTCCTGTCTTCTGATTCTTCAAAAAAAAAAAAAGACTTGCTGAAGCCTTGTGATCTGTGAATTTGTATGCACTTCTATTGTTCCTTTGCTGTCAGAAAATTAATTACCCAGAAGATCCTTTCTAATCYTTCCTACCTCTGCTTCACAGTTTGAAAGAGAAGTGGCCTCTGGAAACACCTGAAAGGGCTTTGAAAGTGTTTCAGAGTTCTTTTAAGACGTCAAATTGTTCTTCCCAATAGATGGCTGGAGGAGAGCAGAAAGTATAAAAGTGACAGAGCTTCTATTTCCTGGCTTGGCACCAGCTGCAGTTTCTTTAGTTTTTCTTGTTTAGCAGAACACTTGTAACACTTGGCAATAATCAATTCCAGAAACTACAATTATTACATTTCTTTGACTAAGTGCTTATCTAASAGCATGGGGCAGAGCCTCCCAGCCAGGTAGCAGAGAGAAGAGGCTTGGTAGTAAAAAAGGGTTGTGATATATCCAATGAATTTAATTTTCCACTCCAGTAAAGAATATAAGATGGCTACAAGGCCGAAGGCTATTCCTAAAATGCTATTTAGACTTCCTTGGTAATTGGTTTTGTCCCAACTCATTTTCAGCTACAGTGTTAGGGCAAAATGGAATGCAGTTTCCCAAAATAGTTKCTGCTGCTTAAACAGGGATTTGGGGAAAGAGGTGGTTGCAAACCCCWTTTCCCCTWGAGCTGTGATTGTGTTAAAGAAGAYGSCTCATACCAGTGAGCTAGATGCTAAATGTGTCTAACAGGGTGTTCTTCTATTGAATTCAATAGCRTGAGCTTAATTTAGATCTTCTAATAATCCAGCATAATGTATAACCTAAATCTGGCTGAGAAAATTTCCTTTTCTCAATTTAAGAAAGCATCAATGAGAATTTAAATTTATAAACCSCACTCACAGTGAATGCCCATTACCCAAAAATTCTTGTAGGGCTTCTGAAGCCCTTTTTGTGTGTGAATGATCTGTGAAAGGGCTTTAAGCATGTTATTAATTTAAAATTATTCAGTGAATGCCTATGTAATTACAACTGAGTCTGTGAGTTGCTTATAAATGATCAGCTTTGCAATCTGTAGCAGGAACTTGCTCTGTGTAGTTTGCTSATCACATGATGCAATCAGTGATATGATGGTTTTGCATCTGTCTCTCTTTCAGCGGTTCTTGAGCTTCCAAATAACTTTGTCAATGTGATCAGCCATGGGATAATCCTAAATGTGGAGGATCTGGGAGTGAATTGTAGCTCTTTCCTCCAGGTGGGGCCTGGCTGTGGATGCCACCTGCACTGGCATTTGAAGGAAGCCTGGGGCTGTTGAAAAAGGAGGAGATGCTGGGCTCGGKTAGCCAGTCTGGGTGGTGGAAGAATTGTTTCTGTGGGCTGGATGGCAGACAGCAGCTCTTTTCCACTCTCTTCCTCCCTCAAAAGAAAGAGAGCTCAATGTGTGTCCAGTCAGCGTCTGTGTTAACTGGCCTAGTACCATACTTTCCAAAATATTGTGTGACATTGGTTCTCTAAATTATTCAGTGAGCTTTATTCCATAAATGCAAATGCTTTCCAGTCCTATGCATTTCAGTT
Source organism: Malurus melanocephalus (assembly GCF_030028575.1). Classification (NCBI taxonomy): domain Eukaryota; kingdom Metazoa; phylum Chordata; class Aves; order Passeriformes; family Maluridae; genus Malurus; species Malurus melanocephalus. The sequence goes on from NW_026623288.1 coordinate 944,009, forward strand.
GGAGAGAAGCTGCACAAGAGATAAATAACAAAATATTGTCTGCTGCAGTTTTGACCTGGGATCAACAGGACCTTTGGGTCAAGATAAGGACCCTTATGAAGTGTATCTGCAGCCCTGTATTTACCTCCTTCTCTCAGATGGCACCTTGCAGAGGAGACTGTGGAACTCTCAGTCCCTCTGATGCCCTTTCCAGCCGATTCAGAAGTGTTCACAGGTCCTGAATTGAAACCACCCAGGTGATTGTGCCCACCAAGAGGCTGTTTCTAAGCTCTTTTCTCCAGCATTTCCTGATGAAWCTCTGCCTGTAACACTCCCAATTACAGTATGTAGAACTGTTCCCTCAAGATGTAGGCTGCCACTTACATGATTCATGGAATTCATTTTCCCTCTCTCCCTTTTGAGACATCTTCCTGTGCTCCCTTTGATGAATCTTGCTCAGAGCCCATTATTTATACAGGGCATATGCTGTCGCTGGTCTGGTGGCACCCACATGCATCTCCCTTGTTGCAGTAACGCTTTCCTAATCCTTAATGGTTGCTGTTAAGGTTACATCAATCATTTTAGATATTAGAAGGCTGAAAGACTAAACCTWAGTTTAATATACAAACCAGCATAACTTTAACCCTCTTCATTCCCAGAGCATTARTTAATGGAAATGCAGAGATTTTTAGTGGTTCTGTTTGTCTGATCTTTAGCACCTACGTAAAAATAAATTTACTGTGCTCTTACTAACAGTTGATTTGATATCTAATTAGTTAAYATGATACCTCTTTATGGTTTTGTTGTCACTTCCTGGTCAGTGAATTTTTAAAGAGCAACAAAAAGCAAAGCTCTCAGCTTAGAAAGTGACATTGTGGAATATGCTTTGAGTATAGTGGTCAAACTTAACAAACAAGGTGAGTGAAGATGAAGCAGATAGTATTTATGATAGGATTAAGTGATGATTTAAAGCACATTCTGGTAGTTAGTGTCACTATTTTAAAGCTCTGTTGTTTGACAGAGCTGCAATATAATTGAAGTCGTAGTGTGTGGTATGTTTATGTTTATGACCTGTGTTTAGAAGGMGGAGCATGTGTTTCGGTACCATAAAATACAAAATGTGTTTCTTATTTCTTGCCCCTCTTCATTGTGAGAAAAATACAACAATATGGTTTTGTAGTTTGGAATGATGTAGTGTTGAGAGGGCAGAATCTGTGTCTTAATAATTGAACCTAAGCTCTATTTTTACAAGTAAAAAATCTTTTGTAAAATCTGTATTTGTTTAATTTGTACTTTATGTATGCCTCCAGGAAATAAATTGGTAAAAACCCTGAGTTTTCCTATTCTGGAAATAGTTGTTAATGTGGGATTTAAAAAAAAGCAATAATATTTTTCACTTTGACTAGGATCTGGGATTCCTTCTTGGAAATATTTTCATACTTTGCAGGGCTTGCAGATTATTTACTATTCAAGGTTTCAAAAGAAAAAGGAAATTGGCAAAAATTGAACCTTTGGGGACAGCTTGCTAAAAGGAGTGATAAATGAGTTTAGCCTTCCACAGCAGGGTCTCCTTTGTAACTCTGCTGACACCCCCTTGSCTTGGGGTTTCTCACATTCTGCCAGTCCCAGCCTCATTGGTGAGCCCTGTCCTGGAGCTGCACTGGCAGCATCCGAGCCCTGGAGCAGTCGTAGGTTATGTTCTTTAGGTCCCAGAAAGAGCAGGGTGCAAGGACAGGTGTTTCTAAAAGCCCAAGTGCTGCACCCTGAGAGCTGCTTTKTGGTGAGGCTGCGTGGCTGCACTTTGCTCATAAATCATTGCAGCTTTCTCTGCAGTCTTGAGCAGACGTTGTTTGTTAACACCACACAAAGCATTTGAAACTCTGCTCTGCCCGACACAGGCAGTTGGTAGTCATGCAGAGACCATTGCCTGGTAAGAGTTAAATGTTCTYTCTCAAAGATTAAAAACAACATTGCCCGTAGTACAGATCAGTAAATTCTACGAGAGRGTCAATTTTCTTTGGGAAAGTAAAGTTCTTTCTCTTACTGTTTTTATGAATATTTGTAATCATGSGCATCAATATTGCCACAAAGTTACTAACAATTTGCGCTGAATGTTTCTGAAAGCTGGGAGCCAGCACTAGAATTTTTAAATGGACACAGTATTGGAACATTATCCTTTACGTTGTTATTTGTACTGACATTGATTTTGGGTAGCAAGCAATGCTAGCATAAAGAGAAGTAAAAAGCTTGTTAATATTTGCACTATCAAAATGAGCAYGAAGCACTGATGATTCATAAGTGCTGTTGTAAATAGGTTTTATTGATGTTGCCTCCTTATGAGGCATTTCACTTTACTGAGAGCCCTCAGGACTTAGGTTTATAAAGAGTGAGGAAAAATTTTGCAATGATTTTGCAATGAACATCCTGAGTGTTATACAATTTCTTTTGGAAGTAGCTAATGTTCAAACTGTTCCCCTAATGCAGAGGATCTATTCACAGCAATCACTGGTGTGCCGTGTCAGGAGCTGTGCTCTGTCTCACAGAGAGATGCTCTGCTACCATCAGGCTACCCCCAAGCATTTTAGACCCAGTTCTATGGTGCTGGATTCATCCTACCCACTGGTTTCCTTAATGAGACTGGAGCAGAGCCCATGGCCCGGGGGAGCTGCCAGGTGCTCCTCTGGCATGGCAATGTCCTTGAGCTGGAGGGGAAGGGGCCGGAACACTTTGTACGTTCCTGGCACATGTGTGATGGTCAGCTGCAGTTGGACATGGAGATTTGCCTGAGCTACCTGACCTGGAGAAATGCCTGCATCAGCTGWGGGCAGCACTCCTCTAGCTGCAAAAACCCTTATGAAACTGGCCACAGGCTCATGCCCCAAAGAATGGAGGAACAAAATAGACTTGGGAGATGCCAAGTAACACCAAAAATCATAAGGCAGTTTCTGCCTTCAAATATAAGAACTGGCAAAACCAAAGAGAATCTCCACTCTGTCTTACCCTGCTCTTATCCCCATCTCTTATTCATTTTCCCTCCTTTAAAAAAAAAGTATAAGGGGTAAGAGTTTAAATAGAAAACAAAAATTAGTTAGCCTGAAAGTCCTGCTTCCCACATTTGGGAAATCTGAGTGTTATTGAAAGCACTTTAGATTTTTATGAGAGGTAGATATGTAAATATCTGAAATATGGATAGATGAAATTGTAGCTTTTGRACCCAGGATTTGGTATCCCAAGTTGCTTTGTGTGTTTTTTTGGAAAATGTTAGAATCTAACCTGCTATAAAGATTTTCTGACTGGGACTTGATTTCAAGATATTAATTAGTTTTCAAATATCATAATAATAACCATAATTATAAAATTATATTATTATTCAGGTTGGCCCTTGTGATTGCCAAACTATGCCTGAACTTTAAAATGCAGGGTTTTTTTTACCCAATAATACTCAAATTTTACTTAATATTAATTTATTCCCCTGGACTGTTTCACTTTAAYGTCTCAGCTGATTGATTGTAAATTCAAGTCTACACATTACACAGGCCTTATTTTTCCTAGTGAGACTGAAGCTGGAAGTCATGTCACAACTTAGCATTCTCCAAGTAGGTGCTTTAAAAGATGGTCTCTGAGCAGGGGCTGCCCATAAATCCCACAATTTATTACATTCATTAGTATCTAGATAAAGGTTATTAGGCAATCAATCAGGGCCATGTCTCATTACCCTTTAGTAGTTGGGATGTTTTCGAGGTTTTCATTAGGGAGTCAAGTTATTTTCTTTTCAGCTGCTGAGCAAAGAACTCCTCCAAGTGGATATTGTCTAAATTGGAGTATTGAAACATCGAGAGCAGACCATGTGAAAAATGGTGATGACTCAGGCAGTTTATTAGCCCTCCTCAAAAGAATACAGAGGAGGAGATGTTGTTTCCYGATGGAGAAGTGGATGAGTCAAAGGGCAGCAAATATGCAAGAACTGCAGGAGAGGATGTGACATGGCAGACAGAGGTAGTTTGCATTGTTATCTCCCTCTCCAAAGTTCTTCCCATGATGTTGATGGTGCCCAAAGAGGGGAAAGTCTCWTTCTTAAAGCTCCACCTGAGCTGTGGAGTGGTGTGTGCTGCTGTCCTGCAGCACTGTGGGAGCTGGAAACAGCAGCTCCACTTCTGGTTAACAGTGACTTGGTGTTCAAGGGGATTTATAGAGTTGAAATCTGGTCCAGGCAATGAAGTTTTTWATCATTTTTATCTACTGGAAGGTGTACTTCACTGTCAGATTGTGCAAGTGTTATAGGAAGGTAATTGCCTAACACCCTTCAGGAGAGGATTGAGAATCAGGACAGAAGTGACTGATGATTAYYGTATGACCCACTTTGCATAATGGAGGCACAAAGTTCTAATGAGCTCTAGACAAAGTCCTGTCATGTAATTGGTCAGTGTGATCTCAAACAATGCAGATTGACTGAAATTACTGACTTTTATTTTTGATGATGAAATTAGTGAATTTTGATATAGCTGCCTCTTGAAGATAGTAATTCAAATCTGCACAGCTGAGAGGATTACACGAGAAAAGAACAGCAAGATATGCTGTGATATAAAKGTTAATAAGCAAGGACTCACATTTGTAACAAATCTGAGAGTAGATTATGGGTATGTGGTTTTGAATTTCTTCGCCAAAATGATTTCTACTGAAATTTATCTATACATGTGTTCCAGAGYAGAACTGGGAAACCTGCTCTTTAGTACTCCTCTAAGTCACCAAAGTAACTTTAATTTTGTGATGATGACAGCATCCAAAATAAGATTTAAATGTTTTCAGAGGTGCAGGAATCTTTCCTTGTAATTCCTTATGAGCTCAAAATTAATGACCCCAGTAGGTTTTAACATATTTCTTAATTAGGTAATGCCAAATAAATGTGTGGAACTTTGACATTACAAGCAAAAGTTATACAAACTTGACTCAGAAGTAGAATTCCCCAGAGATTAATAACTAAAAACATCCAAGAACCCAGAATTTTTCTCTGTATGTCCAATGATGCATCATTTTACCTGGATGCCTTCCCTCTAAGGAAGGGCATGGACACACATTTGCATGGAGCCCACAATCTGACTGCATCCTGACAGGATCCTTTCTCAGGATGCCAGGATGGATACTCTGGTGGGGAGCCTCCTCTAGAGTTTTTAGTTACTCTTGCTGCTGTTCAAGGGCAGTGACTCATTTCAGCAATCCCTAGAGCTGCTTTGAAAAGCAGCAAAAGCCAGAACAGTGAAAGAAACAGCCTCCAGCATGAAARTCTGTGGTGTCTTTGGAGAGAAAGGTGACCTGTAAGGTCGTWTGTACAATATCTGCTCYTGTGTGTCAGCCACAGCATTGCTGCTGACCAACAGAGAGAGAGAGCACCTGTTTCATCTTCATTGACCCCCATCAGCAAAGCAGCACACCCAGGCTGGTTCAGGACTCTCCTTACCTTCAATCCTGTCTGTCTAAGCCCTTTGGGGAAAGGAAAGCACTGAGCACATCCCTGGTGCTTTGTAACAATCATGCTGCTTTATCCCCTGGGACGGCCCCACCAATTTGTGAAGGACTTCTGAGACTCTAAACTGACTTCCACTCTGTCATCAGGAGCAGCTGGATAGGGGCAACGGCCTCAGAAGTGATGAATCCACACAAACACAAAGGAGATGAGAACAGAGAGACTCTAATCGCATTTCAAGTTTAAGTAGTCACAGTGCCAAAATCCTGTTTGTAGCCTTTGCCAATATTCTTATCATTACTTTCTGTGCTGGAGCTGGAAAGCCAARAGCTACTCCTCCAGATATGGTGGTTGTTTCATCTTGTGTGGTTCACAATTCTGACAAAGAATTTCAAGTGAAGCAGAAGATGGGAGCCCACGTTTAACTTTAGCTGTTTATTATTAAGAGTTTTAAAGGGAAGGACATCCCAAACAGCAAACTCCATTTCTTAATGCCGTGTTTCTGCTGCATTGTATCCATTGGACGGGATAGGACACAGGACAGGACACTCAGAGGTGAAACTTGTGTAAAAATAAGCAGTTTAACATGTGGATGTTTCAGTTTTACAAATGCAGGTAAATGCAGGTGCATTTGTTTGTTGGACATGAGCCTTATGGCACTTGTGAATTATGCAGAAAGATGTTAAAGTGCCATTAATATGTTTTCAGTTTGTCAGTGTTCTAGCAAGAAATGGTGAAAAATGATTGGGAAGAGTGGCTTTTCAAGAACAAATTTGTAGCTACAAAGTAGCAGTTGTCACATTGATGCCCTTAGACTTTCACTGATGCAGTTGACCAGAATTTGGGTGTAGGTATGTTATGTTTAGGCCATGGTATTAGAGTTTCATTGTTTCTGCSAATTTCTATTCAATTTTCAATACTCTAAGATACCTTTCCCAAGGCTTGCACATTAGCAATGTAACCTCATTGTATGAGAACTTATGTAACTTAGCTCATTACCTTTTACAATTTCTCAAGTAAGTATATTGTGCTTGTATTTAGAGGATTATAAATCCTCACTACTAGTAAGTTCTTTTTGGAAGACAGTTGCACTTTTTATGGTATGTTTTTGCATTTCAGCCTTTGATTACATTTCAATGTGCGGCAGTAACCCAGTAAGTCTTTGTGTTTGTCATTTGCAGCAGTGGCTGGCTGGCRTTAGTGAACTTTAGCAAAGTAGGTTTTCATGTATTCCTTAATTAGGTCAAAGCAAATAAATGTGTGGTACTTTGGCATTACAAGGAAAAGCCATAAAAATAGAATGCAAGTACATCCAGGTGTGTTTTTTCTTTTGCTCACTTAAAAGTCTTTTCACATAAGAATCAAAAACAAAACTATTTACAAAAATGAAAATTGCTTGAAAAGAGCTTGTGTGGAGTTGGTAGAGTGCATCYCACAGCACTGCAGGTGAGGCAGCCACTGTAGCCTGTCATGAGGTGCTGAATATTTGTTTTATGCTCCTGTAAGTTAATTGATAAATTCCACCTATTTCACTGTTGATGCTCATATCAAAAGAACAAAATACATCTAGAAGTATGTCTTCAGCTGAAGTCAGCTTCCATCCTGAGTGYACTGTTGGAATCAGAATGTATTTCCCTCTTTAGGTTGGATAGATTTCTTATTATAAAATGCTGTCAGAGAAGTAGAATTGCCRCCCACTGAAACCAACATAAGTCATATGCAAGTGAGAATATAAATGGATTTAGGGCTGTAGATAAGAGCTTTACTCTATTTGCTACACTCGGCAGTATTGCTGGTCTTCAGGCTGGGGTACAGCTCTATCTTGGCAGGGCATTACCTGTGAATTGCTCCTTTTAGCTCTGGTCAGTAGGAAATGTACCCGTGCTTGTTGGTAGAGCAAACCCTGATTTGTTACTAAATCCTCAGGATTGAACTCATTTAAATCTCTGATCCTTCCCTGTGGAGAGGCAGCACAGACTCACAAGTGGCAGCTGCCTCGAGAGGTTCACGAGTGTTATCTTTTATCAGTTTTTGTGGAAATATTCACTCTCCAGAGGAAAGCCTTTTGCTGCATTACACAAAATTCCTCCTCAGCTGCAGTTCTGGCATGAATGTTGTCCTGCCTCCAGAAAGATGCTGCCTGTAACTATGAAGGGCCAAAAGAAGTACCTAGGCAAATGGCGCTACTCCAATGAGTAACCTGGGTTATGACTTCATTGCTCAGGATTGTCTCCTGATTGTTCTGGACTCTTGATTAAAGGTTCCAAACATAGCTAAAATACTCCTAGAAGCTATTTGTGTCCAGCTACAGTGTTCCCAGACATTATACTACCTCCACTGCCAACTAGTGCAGTGCCTTGCTACAAGGGATGATTGATCTCAGTGGCTGTCTTGAATTTATTTAACATTTAGATATGGCAGCAGCCGTGTTTCACATCAGCTTTCTCACAATACCACCATGTAGGAAGAAAAAGTTATCATTCTCACTGCATAGTGAAGCAAGTAGGAGTATGTAGTTTGTTTGTTTTCTCCCTGAAATTTTGGTGGTCCCCTGATTACCATGGTGATGGCAGAGTGATGCTTGGAATTTGATACCACATACAAGAAGAGGGTCTTGGCACTGAGCGAGGACTAGACAATACTTAAAAATTACATTCATCAAGGCATCAGGATATTTGTCATTCCTTTAACTCACCAAATGAAAGGATTCCACCTGGGTTGAAAAGTTTGTAGGATTTCTTCTAATTATTTTGGCAAACTTCCTAAGTTAGCTGTCTAAATACAATGCCAATTTCTCTCCATCACTAATAGTTTTCTKCATGCCTCACATGGGAAGGGTTGTTTGCATTTAGTTATTCCACCTATTTCTTCTTTTAGCAGAAATCTGTAGTATTTTTACCTAATCACTGTGGTGTTACTGCTGCTGAATATTTGAATTGGTTTGAATCACTGTTCTTGGAGATCATTGGAAATATATGCATTTGGGAGATAAATTTGGTTTTCACACATGCAGCAAATACTGTATGGAAAAAGTTACTGTAAGGAACAGAAGGCAGAGAGCTGCAGGATTCAAAGYARTTTTCCACTAAACAATAAGGATCTTTAATTTAAGTTTTTAAAATTTCATCTTTGATATTTCAGGGTGAAATTTGAGCTTACAAATACCCTAATCAGATATCACAACCATTTTGACTCGGAATGGGGAAGCCATAAAAGAAATCAGTTTTAGTGGTCTGGATACCTTGTGCTAAAATATTTGCAAAATTTCTGCTACATTAATTCAGACACTGATTTACCATCATTAGGGATGAAAAAAATATTCTTTCCCACAAGCATATTCAAGATTTCAAAATTCTCCTAAAGAACTTGTAACAGCTGYGTAATGTTGGGGCATTTCACTCTGCCATAATCCAGCTGTGTTATTGCAATAGGTCTCTTGTGAGGGTKATGAGGATTGTTTAGGAATCTGAAATCTACCCCATGTTGCCATTTAACTTTCATTTACAGTTGTGATTCCTCTCCTGTATATTTTGCTTCAGTGTAGAACACCATGGAAGARGATGTAGATCTGATATTCCTGGTTTGGGAAGCAGAAGCATCTCACTGCTGCTCTTACAGATGCTTTGCTATACTTTGCATTTTTTTTTTGCCTGGATCCTCAAATAACAGCCTTAAGTTATTAATTCTCTTTAGACCTTTGGAATTCCACTCATTCACAGCCTCAGGTTCTGGCTGGAYAAAGTGGAAGTTTTCTTGTATTTTAAAGGATTTTATTTATAATTTTAGAGTATGCAACTGTTGACTCTTCAGCCACTGGGAGCTGTGGTGCTTTCCACTTCAGAATTTTACATAGGGTGACTGCAACCTTTTATTTTGCTGCTTCTAATAAATATTATATGTCTGACATTTGAGCTTTGCATCTCACAATCACAAAGATCCTTCTAACAGAAGAGCCTGAGCTCCTATTAAATGAAAAAAACACCCATGCTGAAATCCAAGTGTGAGACATACCAGTTCACTGTAAAGTATCTGAAAAATGACCAAAGTATCCTTGGCAAGGAGCAATTTCAGTAGCTCAACTCCAGTTGGCTGACAGTGCAACATCTTGTCYACTGAATAACACAGCCTAGTCTTGTAAACTTCCTGTTCATAATGCTGTCAGGAGGCTGCAGTTTTACATTTGRACACTTTAACATGATCCAATTGATCCAAAATATAAATCCAAGCAATAGAAATTATATCCCCACATTTAAGAGTTTTAAAGACCTTGGACAATGCAGAGTTTAAACAAGAAGTAGGCTTTCCTCTTAAACATTGCAGGCCTTRTCCTTTTTCGACAAAATTATTAYTTATAAACATACATAGATTTTCCTTTTTCAGCTATGTCATGTCACAGGCATTAGGAAAGTCTTAATCTGTGCAGGATTTAGTCAAACTAAGAAGTTAATGAAAAAAAGGGTGAAAGAGGGTGTGAAATAATTACTAAGTACAGGGTTTAATTTGGGCTTAAACTACCCCATGTCTCTAGAGCAGTCAGAGTCCCTGAAGGGAAGCAGAACAAAGAGCTGTGAAATGAAGAGAGTGGTTGACTRTGCTCTGAATAAAGCAGGGAGAGCAGAGAAGATGCCAGACTTAGAGGAACTGGGCTGCTATTCCAGGTTGGGTAGGTGGAGTGAAAGAAGCCCAGTGACAAGAGCTGAGAAGCATTCAGATAACATTTCTGCAGTGAGCACACCTTCCTGCTCCATCGACAGACACACATATATTAAAAAACTCTGCGTGGGAGCACCACATGGTGCTTTCCTATATCTTTTAAAAATTCCATATGAAATATTTCATGATTTACCACCTGTCAGCTTCTCTAGATGTTTTTTTTTTTGCCTTTACTTTTTCAGTTGTTGAAAACAAATGCTCTCTGTCATTTGTTGCTGTCTCTCTCTGCTCACCCCTGGCCTTCCCCAGCAGCTGCAGTGAATGGGCACGGCCCTGGGTAGCACTTCCTGACAGAAATYCCCCTTTTTCCACAGAAGGCACTTGTCTGCTGTGCTCAGCAGTGGGATGGGGACACGAGTGACACAACTTGGCTTTTTGGTGCTTGGGAGAACAATCTGTGAAGAAGAACGTGGGCAGGAGAAAAGGGGAGGTAGGAGCTGTCTGCTGATTCTCAGGCTTGAGAGACTTGAGGGATGGCTCAGTCTGCACAGAGAAAACTTTCCATGACACCTAGATGGAAAAGATCTCTCCTCAACAGGATTCAGAACTGTGCCTTAACTGTTCCCTGATCCTATGATAAATGGGATTCTGGAGCTGACAAACACATATGGTGAGACAAGACAGCAAGGGATGGTTTTCTCCAGAGCTGGTGAGGGAGAGGCTGAGTGAAGGAACTGGGGATTCCAAGGTGATGGGGAACAACACTTGAATCTGGATAAACTCAGATGGATTCTTACACATAGCTGATGGCTGCTGCTTGCAAATGATTTTCTTTATTTTGTACAGCAGTTCTAGCCTTTACAAGAAAAAGACAATGTATAAATCTGTCAGACTGGAAGGTACCATAATAAATCTAACACATGCATGGCATATTTACAGCTTTATAGGTGCCATTGTTGATGGATCTGGACAAACAGCATGCTAATTGCTGCTCTCCAGAGGAGTTAGGAGGGGAAGAATCTTTAAAGAAGAGCTCCTCGGCATAATAAAAAAATTGCAGTTGTCTTTTCTGGCCTTCTCCTTTGTGTCCATGGAGGATAGAGTGGGTTATCTGATTAGAAAACTATTTTTTTGTATGTTTCTTTAATATCGTTWTGTGAGAGCTGTTTTCAAGAAGGAAAAGTATTTGTAAGGCAGGTATCAGCCCTGACAAGGACAAGCAACTCTGGAATTAAAATGCAAAATGGGTTATGTTTATTTGGAATTTTCTGTCATTTAGCAGAGGTTCTTTAATTTGTTTATCTCTCCCTAAAATTGCCTATTGAATTTAATTAAGTGCATCATAGATTTATGAGTCAGGGCAATATGAAGATTTTTTTTTTAAAGCAAGCTTATTTGTTTCTCGGATGAGCTTTTTCAAAGATGTTGTAATTATCTGCCTGGGTTACTGCTGGCACAGCAGAAAGTTCACTCAAATACAGCAATTGCAGCTAGGCAAGAGATGTCAAGAGCTCAATGAAATCTGTCAGCCCCCATGGCCACCCATCTACACCCATCTATGTTGATTGCTCAAAAATCAGCGTTGATGATGTATCTTTAAATTACTCATTGTGGTTGTGAGGCTTTTAGTTACACACATGATATATCCTGAATCATCACGTCTCTTGTAATCCTGGCACATTTACTGTGCATGTTTGTCTGGAATCTTCTGCAGTTCTCGTCATGTTTTCTTTCGAGAAATATAGAAGTCTCTCCGCTTGTCTGAATTTGTGCCCACATAAAAGGTTAACCTGAAGACTCTGAAATTTTGCTTGTCAACAGCAGCAAAAGTGACTGAGTCATTACATTTACCACAACAGTAAGGAYTCATGAATCTATAACTAATAACTAATCTGTGAAATCAGAGGTTATTTCTGCAAATTGAAAGATGATCAGGAAAGTGAGTAAGTGTGTTCCATGTGTCTGGCTCCCTTGAGGGCAGAGCTGTCATTCCCATGAGTAAGGGGCAGGTTATTCATGTTCTGKATGGCTGTATGAATTGTTTTCCAATTACCAAAAACACCTATAACTGAGTGAGCAGAGTCCCAGCTGCAGCAAAAAGTGGAAAGCCTGTGACTGAATCAAATTCAAGGAGAGGAAGCACAACTTGGCTTTTGGGCCTCCTCTGTTCCTCCAATGACTGTAATACACTGAAATAATTAYTAATTGATGGGCTCTGAACTTTAGAGTAATGTGGCTACAAATTATAWATAAAAAGGGTGGTTTGCTCTACCCATGATAAAGTTATTCYTTTGAGTTTTTATTTGAAAAATGTYTAATAGKTTGCTTTTAATACAYATACWCAGAGATTTAACCCCTATAAATAATAAAATTGCTTTTTTAATTGTAACAAATATGAAACTTTTGGTGCAATGATGAAAATTAAGCTCATGGCAGCAATCCCATTGCCTTCAAATGGGCTGAAATTTCTACTGAAGGAAGTTATTTATCAGCAATAAATACTTGGTTTTAAACTGGTGCCACACCCTGTTGTGGGTGAGGGATCAATCCCTTGGTGAGCTGTCACCAAGTTTATCTGATCTCACTGTGAAAAAGCTTCTGGTCTGATTTTGGAACCTATCCTGTCTCAACCTGTCAGACTGAGGTCACCTTATTACTGTAAACTTCACTGTAGAACAGAATGCTTTAAATTTTCTCTGAGTCTTTGTGACTAAAAGTTTCTTCTGATTTTCCTTGGAGAAACTTTTGAGAAATAGAATATGTGGAGCTGGGAAGCTGGCTATCATCACATGCGTTGACTTGAAAAGAGTGGCCAACAACACTGCTGGTGTTTTTTCAAAACTTAARCAAGGTAGCCAAATTACCCACTGTAAACATTCTTCTCAGATGGTAAGAAAAAAATGATTTGAAGCTGGCCTTCAATTTCTTTTTTAAATCTGTCCATAGTTGTGCTTTCTATCTGACGTGTTTCTATGTAGCCTTATCTTTCAAACTGTTCATATTGTTGGAAAAGTTAATTTACAGACTTTAATTCTTTTATGACAATTGTTTGACACGGGAGTGTCTGAGTTTCAAGGAGAGCTTCCATAAGKTTTCTGTCCAGGTCCCTGAGTGTGGGATTTCTGGAACAAAGTGGAGATCCCTCCAGGTGCTTGGTTCAAGTCTTCAGTGGGAATTTTTRGGCTCAGGGTTGTGCAGCAGAACAGATCACATCATCCAGGGGAGGCAGGGCTGGGGCTGCCATGGACCAAGGGTTGCAGCAGTCATTGGGACTGAGGTCCCTGAGCACCAGGGCTGCCCTCACTCTCTGAGCCTTGAGACTTCAGCAATTTAGCTGTAATTCCAGTAACAGCTGTCAGAGTCCCCTGAAGCATATTGTGTTTCAGAATCAACATATGCTGACATTTCAAAAATGAGTTTCTCCTCTACCCTAARATTTTCACTTTATGGGGATCCTGAAATGTCAGAATTTCCTCTGTTGTTGTCTCTGAGTGCTGAAGAGTTTTGATCACTGTTGCTGCAGTTTTCTGCACCTTCTCTGGTCTTTGGTGCTTTCCAAGATGGGAAATTAGATTTCATGGAGTGGCAGACTTGCTTTGGAGCTATAAAATGGCATAATCATGTTTTCTCTTTCACTTTCTTATTTCTAAAAATTCCTAATGCTTTATTTGCCTTTTTAAGTGCTTCTGAGTATCAAGATAATGTTTTCATGGTGCTATCTGTTAAAACTCTAAGATAGCTCTTCTGAGAGATAATAGCTAATTTAGTCTCAGTCAGTGAATTTCTACTGTTAAAGTTACTTTTCCATGTGTGTTACTTTACATTTATTTATACTGAGTTTTTTCTGTACGTTTACTGCCTAATCAKTCTGAATCATGAAATTCCTGTGCACGCCTTTGCAGTTTACTTGGCTTTTTACTACCCTGAGTAATTTGTCACCAGTAGGAAATGCTGCTATCCCTGCCACCCCTTTCCAGATCATTTACAAAAATACTAAACAGCATAAGCCTCAGGCCAGAYGCCTCATTTGAAGTCCTGCTATTTATTCCTACTTTACTTTCCTATCCTTTTAATCTGTTATTAATCCATAAGGAGACATTCCCATGGCATTTTATGAACTTTTGGTTAAGAAATTTTGTAAGCCTTTAGAAAATTCAAGTACATCCTGTAAACTGCCTTGTCTTTGCCCTGCAGAGAGTTCTAACAAGTTGCAGTGCCTTACCTGTGTGAGCACTGTGGTCACTGTTTTTATTATGACAGATTTGTGCCTGTACCTATGGTTTTCCTTTGCTCACTATTTTATGATTTGGTTGTGTGCAGTAACACTTGCCTTTGAAAGTAAAACCCTGAATTAGGTCAAAGGCACCTTTCAGTGTGAAGTCAAGAGTTAGGATTTTTCTTTTAGTACCTAACAAATTTTTCCAAACCCCAAAATTCTACATTATGTAACGACTTTGTCTCAGTATCACCTCCACTGACACCAATTCAGGGTAGGTGAGTGCTGTTGAAGCCTTCCATTCTTGTTTTGGTTTTGTCCTTAAAGATGCTTGTCACAGTCATTGTCACCTTTCTGGTAAGTCAGTAATATTAAMTTCATATAAAAGTCCATTTTGTTTCTGAGGACTGGGGTTGCAATCCATAGTGAGTCTGTTCCTCCTTGATATATTTTATTTATTTAACAAATTTTGTTCTGGACTTTTTTTAGTGAAAAGCCTGCATATATGTTTGTTCTTATTGCATATATTTAGGCTCAGATTTAGGACTTTGTTACAACTTCTATTTGATGCTTCTACTTGCATTTTGTTGATATTTGTCCTGTGCTTTGTTGGAGGATACAGAGCTGTTCTAACTTTCCTCCAGGGAGAATTTTTATCTTAAACTGTGTTCTACTGCTGCCAGCTTCCTTTGATTTTTTTGACTCAGAAACGTTTCTGTAGAACCATTTCAAATGCCAGCACTGAAATAAATTTCCTTGAGAATTAATGCCATATTCGTTTCTGGACTTCCTAGACAAGCATCTGCCAGGAGTGATATAGAGGCATTTGAACTTCTCTGAGGCAAGGATGGATGACCTTTATGACCTCCAAGCATCCCTTCTAACCCTATAATTTCTTTTAAATTGATAACTGGGTAAACAGATGCAACTTCTCTGATCTTCACAAAGTATTAGATCCATATCTATTTTTCCCTGCAGATGGGGATTGGAGCTCCTCAGAGATAAAGGTAGTGGRTATTCTATTGAATTGCTGGAGACAGGGATTCTGTTCTATGCTAACTTTTTATTCCTATTAGGACCAAAGTAATGAATGGTCTTTTCTTCTCCCCAAAATACTTAAAATATTACCAGCCATAACTCCATCAAAGTAGACAGTCAGTATTTGCTTTTAAGGAATATAGTATTTTTTTTTAATTGGTGATGATAGTACATTCCCAGTCCTTTAAAATAACCTGTCTTTTAGTTAAAGTAGTTTTATGATGTGTTGAACTTGGCAGAATTATTTCAACTTTATTAGTATGGTCAGCTCTCTTGCAAAACACAGAAGCAAAAACAAACACAAAAAGCTGCAATGAAAAGCTGAAAAATAGTTTTTTTTCCTTATCTTTTATTTTGTTGGTAAAATTATGCATCACTAAACAGAACACCCCTGGTTATTGCAGTTGTTAGGTAACCATGCAGCCTAGGTTAAGTGGAGTACTTATGAATCCTAATGTAATACCCTTC
Source organism: Malurus melanocephalus (assembly GCF_030028575.1). NCBI lineage: Eukaryota > Metazoa > Chordata > Aves > Passeriformes > Maluridae > Malurus > Malurus melanocephalus. The sequence continues at coordinate 959,824 of NW_026623288.1, forward strand.
TGCCTGAGCACATTGTCTGTRAAACACTTTGGCTTTCACTCTGTGCTTGTCTAAAATAGCACAAGGGGCAGTCATGCTATACTTTATTCCACTCGCATTCAACGCGCTGCCTGCTAAGAATAGGTGGATATCATATTGTATAAAAAGTASCATAATGGCACGTGATTGAATTTTCAATGAGGGAAGCAGAGTGTGACTGCACTGCCAATGAGATGATGCCTCACACTTTGTTATGCAGTCCTGCTTTCATGAAATCAAGCTCTGGGTGACTCATCAAATCCACTCAAATATTGTCATAGTGTATCTTCATGGCACAAAACAGTATTTAAGACTTYCTAATCATATTGCAAATAACGTTGATAATTCTACATGGTGCTGAGAGTGAGCAATAGACTTCAGAAAATCTTTTAAAAATATCCATTATGTAAAGACATATATATACATATATATATATATATATATCTGCCTATGAGGTACACAAAATCTTTTCCCAGAAGCTGTGAAATGGATTTGAATGAAAGCACTGACAATCTTATTGAATGTTTAAATAGGAAAATTTACACAATTAATTTGACTTTGAATATATCTTATTACGGCTGTTTTAACATTTTCCTTGATAATGTCAAACTAGTTTCACTGTTATGATCTATTTTATATTGCTGGTGAAACTTGAAGGTGCAAGCTACAAGGACATTAAGATAAGGCTTTATGCTTTTGAATTTGAAATACTGAGAAGATTTATATGATGAAGATGCTAAAAATAGGGTAGTGTGAGGAAAAGGGAAATAATAACAGAAACCTAATACTGACTGGGTGAAAGAAAAATGATACAAAATTTAGTGTTTCAAGAATTAATGCACAAGGGAAAAATAAACAGCTACAGATACAAAAAAAAGGACTCTAAATCCTTCCTTGTTGTTCAGGGAGATCTTAGTCATTGTGGRCATCTCTAAAGAATGAATCCATTTCTTAGCAATAAAATAGAATCTGAAGCAGTATTAATAAAGGAAATGAGAATAAAGCTATGGTCGTGGTTGCACCATCACTTATTCCCTCTTTGCCCACACACTGGATGGGCAGTGCTGGCTCTGCCCTCTCAGGGAGTTTATACCCAGTATGGAAATGCATGGAAAAGGGTGACATGGATGGTGCCAAGTATGGTCAAAAACACTAGAAGGTTTCTCGGAGAACAGATTCTGAATGGACTGGGATTCCTCCATCCAGAAAGAGACATGATTGAGGGAGAATATGATGGAATTTATAAAATCACTAATAAKGTGAAGCTGACAGTTACATAACAAATATATATTGTTTGCCATTATAAAAAAAAAAAAAAATCAAGGTTCTTAGTAAGATACACAGATTTAAAGAAATGAAAGGGTGCCTTTTTTTGTACCTACTCAGATGCAAAATTCATTATTGCTGGAAGATTTTAAGTACAAAACTGTAAATAGGTATAAAAAGGAATTAGTTTGCCAGAGCACAGACACAGCAATGACAATTAAATGTGAGTGCTTGGATACAGATGCTATTTGGCTCAGGAAAACCTAATTTGTTGATACCTGGGAGCTAATAGAATGGGCAACAATGGGAGCATCACTCCTTTTTGTTTTACACTCCTTCCTTCCTGCTCACAGCTGGAAACAGTTAAGACCAAACTAACATTTGTTCAGGCCTCACCTGAGAACTAGCATGCAACAACTAAGGATGGCTATAAGATTTTTATGTGCTGTTGAATAATTCAGAATCTTCAGTGTTTGTGGACCAAACCCAGAATTGGGTTTCCATCTAATATGAATTAGATGGAAAATCTTGTGCCTGGGWATGCTGGGTCCCTGTCCATCCTGTTCACCTGTGTTCATTTCCAGTACATGAATATAGAATGATAACACCACCTCTAGCATTCTTGTCRTTTCCCGCTCTAATGTACCCCCTTCCTCAGTTTTTTTTCTTGAAAATCTACTAGGAGGAAAAAATTGAACAAACCCATAAGAAYGAAATATTATTCTGGGAATATTACCTGATATTTGGCTGAAAMCTGTGGACATCACAGCAGTTACTTGACATTGGTTGATGTAAAGCTCTGCTGAGGAAGCTCAGCTTCCAATGGATTTGCACACAAGTGGAGCCTCCCTGTCCCCCCAAGTGTTGTGGGCTGTGCCACCCACCTTGCCAGCCACAATCATGGCAATGCACTGGGTTTTTCCTCTTCTTTTAGCTTTAAGTTTTGATGAAATATGTCAAAATTTCTATGCCTGAGACCTTTAGTCTTCTGTCAAATTGGCTGAAAGTGTTCAACAGGTTCAAAATGYGCTTGAGGGAAAATAGCAAACTGAYAGATGGCCAGGCAAYGCAGCCACATATGCCTCATTGCTTGAAGAAACAGGTTAAAAATGAATCATTAGAACAGACTTCAAGAAGGATGGCAAAGAATGAGAGGAAAAAAATAGGTTAGAAAGTCAAGAACTGATTATTTGATATCCAACTCTGCTCCTGCATAGCCCTTCACCTTCAGTGGGAAGTGCCTCTGGTTTTGCCCATCTGCTCGTTTTTGTGGAACTGGCGGAGTCCACCCCTCAGCTCTGACCTGTCAAATCTTTCTGTCTTGTTCTGACRAGCATCCCAACCATGCTGGGACTCATCTCTAGTAGCTGCAAGTAGGGAATGAGTGAAATCAGAAGTTAGTTACTCATGGTACTTAGCTGTAAATAACTTATGGAATAGAGAGTTATAACATATATCTGCTATCTTCAGTTATAAATAGTGGGTTAAAGGTCTCCTTGTAGAAGCTAACAAGTGAAGTGGGCTGTACATTGAATCCTGGGATTCATATTGTTTAAATTCCCTTTTACTAAGCAGTTTTCTGTTAAATTGGTGTTCTTGAAAATGAAAGATTAATGGTGTYGGTTACAGCTGTGTAATATGGGCTGGTGCTTTGCAAGCTTCCAGGGGCAAGCATGCCAGCTCCTTCTGGACTTGACTTTTAAAAACCTGCTWAGTTGAAATCCTAGACTGTTTTAAAAATAATTTCCTAACTCAATGAWTTCTCAAGGAATTACTTTGCTGAACTAAATGTTTAAAATTAGTGGGAGTTTTTTCTGACTGAGAAGGTGCAGAATCACTTTTGGATGTTTTAGAGATCTGGATGAATAGATTAAATCATTTCATAGAGCTATGTTTCGCTTAGAAATTGGCTCTGTGCCCATTCTCTGAAGTCAGCACACGAACACACGTATTTTTCACTCTTCCACTTCCCTCAGGTACCTGATCATATCAAGATGGACAATGTATTTTCTCTTCCTCTGTTTTTCTCTGTTGCACTGTGACTACACCTGTTGTCCTATTTTAACTGGAAGAAAGCAACAGTCTGGTTTGGTTTGTTTTGCTGCATTGTTTTTTATTTATGGGACTGAGTTTTTGTGAAAAGCTGTCTGCTTWCGTTGAAGGGTTGTAACTATCCTTCTGTGTGCAAAGAATGTGTATTAAAATTGGAAATCAAGAAGATTTTCTTCTGCTAACAAGAAAAATATTTTCTTACACCTACTTAGAGATATGGAATTAATATGCCTAGATTTTTAGTAGCAGCAGGTTAATTAAAACAATCACCCCTCCGTTTTTAATCTTGGGAAACTGTTTCATCCCACGAGATAATGTGCTATGAAATGTGTTAACTACAGCACTCCAGGATGACACACCCTGCACACAGCAGAAATAAGCAAGAGCTGTCTCCTTTCTCTGTCATTCACAGTATTAGTAAATAGATTAAGCAAAAGGAAAACTTTGTCTGACATTTTAATTGTTCTATACAGCAAAAGTATATAATAYGAAATTCTAGTCCTAGTTTCCAAGTGCTCCATACTGAGAAAGATAGTTGCTAATTACTAGTAAAGGACTGATTGCAAGAGAAGGGGATGTATGGTGAGGTATTTACATGCCCATTGTTTGCACTCACTCATATTGAAAAAAGATGTTTCTTATTACTATAAAAATAAGAAAATGCGTTTTGCTGAAAATAGTTCTCTGAAATAGAGAAAATATTGTTCTTTAGCAAAGTCTGCTAATGRAAACTAGCAAATTCTACCCTAAAAGATGTCTAGTTAAACATCTGTGCATTCCAACTCACTCATAGCATTTGACATTTAGTACAATCAATTTAAAAGTTGCAATTTTTTMTTTACTGTTTGAATTTTCTAAAGTTACTTTTGTACAAGATATTTGGAAGAAATTTAATAAGCAAGCATCTCTAGAGCCCTGGAAGATGTAATCACTCTTCTTGGCCAGGCTTCCTCATAACTCACTGGGTTACAGTTAGTGCTCCTGCACTGTCAGAGTGGAGCCCGCCAGCACAATAACTTTAGTGTAGTGATTTCATCAARCTGGTGTATTAGAGGCAGATCCTTCCTCCTCTATTCTTCTTCCAAATGAATCTGTCTATTTGTTATCTTCAGTCCTTCTGCCCACCTCCAAGAGCTCTCTGACTGGAGTTTTCACCCACCACTCTCTAATGGGTGGCTGATTACATATTACCTTTTAGATATTGTATTTAGATTTATGAATAGGTGGTGTCTAATATTTTATATATCTGATAGCTTTTTAGATTTGTTGCCTGTATTATCTGAGCCTTCAAGGATTCTGTTAAAAACAAATTTGCAAACCCTTGACAATCCTGATGGAATGAAGAATGTCTTTGCCTCTGCCAGACTAATCTTCAGTGACATCCTTCATCCTCAGGATGGAGATGCCAAGATTGGAGATGCCTGGATGAGCCTGTTATGTTCTGTGGATGCTCCCATTGCTCTGTATTGACTGGGTGGTTGGAGCAAGGCAGATTGCCATCAGTCTTTTATTTTCATGTATTTTTGGGCACTGTGTTCTGAAATTTAACACACACAAGCTAATCCTGATTGCCATCCCCTTGGCTTCCCCCTAGTTTTCTGTGCAGAGATGCCATGAATTCAGGTTCTGATGTGAATYTAGTTAGGCTGCTGGTGCTGCCAACCCCATGTAGGGAATAATGAATGATGTTCATAAAAGTTCATTCTTCTTTCGGGGCATTCTTAATGAGAAATGATCTTTCACCCATGAATCTATTTCTCTTCACAACATTGMATATGCAAAGTTTGTTGTCCAAGTAGATTTTCATTGTGGCTCTTGGTGAATTGTTCAAATTCTCTACGGGGCTAATTTCAAGATGTTGGATAAGACATTTTTTAATGAATTAAGCAAGCGAACTTATTATATTGCAAAAGCCTTGTAATAAAACATAAGTTTCTATTTTCAGAGTGTTTTCAGATGGGATTTGCAAGATATTTGCATATATGGTGTGGCTTTGCCTGTATATCACAAGATAATTCATGCAGTTTGAGATAATTTCTTCTACATCTTCTTTGGATCTATCAACAGTATTGCAATTTACAAAGGTATTGTGAGGTAAATCAGATGCTTATCATAGTAACAGAAATATATTAAAGTGTATAACACAAGGACAGTGAATGCAGTGTGTACCAGATCATCCATGTTAGCAATACTCTACTGTGAAACACCAAGAGAATAAGGACAGTTAAAGAAAATCAAAGGGTCTCTATATGTTTTTTCTTCCTCTTGATGTTTAATGAAAGCAACATCAATATCAAGCTTTATGCTGGTGCTACTTCACTTCTAGCTTAATGTTTTCATATTTCTGTATTAATTACATCGTTCATTTCAAGGGACAGCTATTATGTATACTGGTAACTTAGGCATCCACTTCACTTAGAGCTGAACATCAAAAAATCTAATATTGTAGGATTATAGCCTCTATCTCCAGCCCTTTTTGATATCGTCAGCTTCTGAAAACAAAGGCTACTCAGCTAAATTGACTCTTTTATTCCTCCCTGGGGGAACTCAACAAAGAAGAGAATTAGCRCTGTTAGCATTTAGACTGTGAAGCCATTAATAAAATATTTTGGATCCCTAGAAATTTCAGTCTGGGAAATATAATTCTGACAGGGGGTTAATTGTCTAGAGGTGGAATTAATGGTGTGTTGGCAGGAGATAAGAATGCTCCCATCAGGTGAGGAGTAGCTGTGGCTARTTGGGATAGTGCAGCAGGTCAGCAGATGCTGTAACAGATACTGATTTACTAATACTCAGAAGAATAAAAATTCTGTTAAATTCATGAGTTGAGGAAGTTTAAGTGTGCTACAGCTTGCGTGATGGATTGTAGTCATGCACAAGCAGTGCATTTCATCTGTGTGTGCTGATTTCAGCATGTGCCCTACACTGGGTGAGCCTCTGCTGCTGACAAAAATCTTAACAAAAGTCTGATCGGTGCTTCAACAACCCAAATGTGACTGAAGATGCCCACAGAATAAAATGGTGAGGAATGGAGGTTTATAGTAATAAAATCCAGTATTTTGAAATATTTCTTTTAGAATTATTAAACAGGGTGAAAACAGATAYGCATTTTTAGACTAACAATCAATGCACACTGAGATCATTCATTGCAGTTTTTAGTCCCTGGAACTTTTAGTACCTGGCCAATGAACTATGTCTGAGCAATAAGAAAGTTGAAATATGTTTGATCTGTGTTGGGGTTTATTTTGGTATGTCATTACTGATCCTAACACAAAGGAGAGTGTTTGCAAAGGGCTTTGTGGAAGTTAAGTGATGAGAACATTACTGCTTCTGTGCAATGCCTGAATTTATGGCTACCCTAYGACCCAGGGCTGGAGATTATACATATTGCACCTGGTACATTTGAGAGACACAAACCGACAGGTTAGGGATGGAAAAAGGAAGAACTTGAGGTAAAGATTTGTGGTTTTGACAGGAATCTGATTGAGGCTGAGCTCGTTAAAGAATTGCAAAGGTATTGCATGCACAACAGGAATGTCTATATTTTTGGTACAGGTGAAGTAAGGAATGAACACAAAGAGGTATATAATTCTGCCTTTGATTAATGCTAACATATCATAGAAGCATCTATCTTTGGGCCAGATAAAGTCACCAATGTTCTCCCTCTATTTATATGTGTCTACCTTGTCTCATTTATTAGGCAGCACTATATTCCTCCACTGCTCAGCTTTTCTGACCATCAGGGAGAATGTTTGAAGTGGAGAATATTTGAAACACCTTCATCATCTTTGCTTCTTTTTTCTTCAGGCTGTAAGCATGGGCATTGCAGGTACCAAGAAAAATAACATATTCGTAGACAGCTCTCTGCAACAGGCTTGAGGGGAAACAAGCTGCTAAAGACAGAAAACAAGTCTTACTTGAGAATATTTTTGAAGTAAGAAAGAACAGTACTTGCCTTTCGTAGCTGTTTTGGAGTAGCTGAACAGTTTTGCCAGAAAGATCTCCAGAACCATGTGCTAATGTTATTTTTTCACAGAACTCAGTAGCACCAGATTTTTCTACAATTTTTTCCTAGATAGGTACAATGTGGAAATGTAATCTTATTTTTAACAGGGAGAGACTTGGAGAATTTTAGTTAAGCTCAGAGTTCAGCCCCTGTGGGAATGTGGAGAAAACTCTCTGCTTTCCTAATAAGATAACACAAAAAAATTAAAATAAAAATTTCGGAGAAAATGAGGACACACTGAAAATACTGTGAAACCACTAGAATGGCACAGATATAACAGGGAGTTAGCTGTCTTCCCAGCAAGTTCCTTATTATAATACATTATTCAGTCATGCTTTACTGGATAAATGAAAACCACTAATTTATGTATAAGGAAGACAGASATTTTGGCCTTTTTAGTACACAAGATCATTTGAAATGACTAATTGTACAGACCTGCACATTGCACATCACTGGGTTACTTATTAATTTTTTTTAYAATAGCATCAAATGACTTATTTTCCTGAGTTATGTTTGTATAGCCAAAGTTTCTTTCAGCCTCTTCAAAAGCCTCAGGCTCTTTTCCCTGGGCACGATGGTTCTAACATAGAAATGCAATGTATGAAATCTGGGTTCCTGAAAGAGAATCCTCAGCTCCCTCCAGAGTACGAGCAACTGCAGAGCAGAACATGCCTGATGTGTAAAGTCTTCTGCTTTTTTACAATATTTTGCCTTTTGGGAAAGCAGCATTTGATGAGGACATCATTTCAAATTTGACTTCGGTTTTTGTGTTCCTGCTACACTCTACTGTTAATTGACTGTAGAGTAATTTAATTTCCTCCTTCAACCCGGGGCTGTCTRTTTACCTTCTCTGTATTTAGCAGAGGCTAGAGAGGCCATCAGTATAGCATCAATAAAGAGAATTTTCTTTCGTTTTGATCTCTACAAAATTTTGCTACCTTGTGGATGATTACTTATAGATGGTGGAATAAACTCAGGGTGTTTAAATGAGTGACATTCCCCAGTATTAGGAGGTTTCCCTTGTTTACAAGTTTGACAACTTTTCCACAGGGCCACTGCCATTGGTTAAATATATATTAATATATTTTTATGAGTGTGTGTGTCACTCCCAGTGTAGCTGTCTGTTAAGGACTGGTCTGAATTATGGTCTTCTGAGGCAGTTTAGGAAAAAATTTTAGACATCAAGTTCAATATAAAATTCCCTAATTAATGGTTCTCAATGGCTCTCAATTTTGTACAGAAATTACCCTACAGTTCCTTAGCAAAGCAAATATTAATTACCTAAGAAAATCTCAGTGGCTTTAMAAGACCTGTAAAATTAACTTTTGAAGAAAATCTTTTAATTCAAATAAGAAACTTTTCACAAGTTTTTTACTTCATATTTATTTGATGAGTGAATATAATATAATGTTGGGAAAGCTTGGGATTCTGGATAAAATTGCAGAACTTTGCAGCGTCGCCTAGTAACCCACCCATGCTACAGAATATCTGATGTCACTGTTTTCAACACTGCACTCAGACTGGGCTTGGTTTACCAGACCAGAAATAGATGAAAATTGCTCAGTAGAGCTTTGTTTTGGCAAAGCAATGATTCTGTCTCTAGTGAAAAATAGAGCTTTGCAATTGCAAATTGTCTCTTCAAAGAGGTCTTTAAACTTTTTCACACTGGAAAGTTTGTTTTAAAATTATGAAAAAGTAAATGAATCACCATAAARTGACTCATATTAGAAGATTTTTGCAAAGTGGTTGTCACGAGTAACTCGTCTGAATCATCTGGGACAGTTTTTGTCAGGAAGGGAAGGTTGTCAGCTTTCCCCAAACAACGAGATGTAGCAGAGCAGCAGTGCAATTAGAGATCCCTTAAAGTCACCAGGATTATCTGCCTATGATATTACTGATTTCAGACTACTGAGTGGTCTGACATTAGCTGAAGGCAAAAGACAACCTTAAATGAAAAAGACATTTCTAAAATGGAATGTTCGAGTTTTAGGTTACTCCTACATCCAGATGTGATCTTRATTTACAGTTTCTAATTGCTCTGTCACATTGTATTATTCCACCTGTGTGTACACAGTTAATGGCAACACATTTCTTCTGGCCTCCTCGCTTAGAAAGCAGCAATAGGATTAATTTAATGCCAATCAATCAAACTGGAAATGGTTATGTGGGGCTTTTTCTGAATATTTTTGTGACTYTCCTGGACAAAATTCCATTTTGAAAAGTGATTTGGAGATTTTCCAACCTTCTTATCAAGAATTACAGAGTGGAGTCATGCATAAATATGTCAAAGTCAAAAGCCTGTATCCCTGATAAAGATGAATTGCTCTAACCTGACCATCCTGATGTTCAGAGCTATCACCGTCACTGGAGGGAGGATGTCGCGTCAGTCCAATGGGGAATGCCCAAAGGCTGAAAAACTTTAGGTTGCAATTCTTCTCCAGTTTTAGACAATTTCTGAGAAGTTTCAGCCCAAATAACTACACAAAGTTTTAGTCAGCCATCAAGGGGATTGAGCAAGAGAATGATGGGTCCTGTTAATGGCACTGCAGCCCCAAAAACTCCCTACACAGAGAGCCCCATGGAACTGCTGGCCATGAGCTGCTCTGTCTGCTTCCTAAAAAAATCAAAGTTAGTTTTCTTTAGCAAAATACCTGAAAACACTCCCTTGAAAGTTCCTTTTGGTGTATACCTTTAACCCCGTATCTCCCTGAACACTTAGGTCTACGTCTGTTTCAGCATGATGATGTTCCACCGTCTTTCAAAGAAAGCGTGACTTTTCACAATACATCAAAGATACATTATGATTTAAATTATTCATTTGATTCTGACCGCTGGTCAGTTTTCCTCTTCTTTCTCTAAATGTTTCTTTTTTTCATATACTCCCACTAGTTTTTCTTTTGCCCAAAGAACAAACCTAGCTTATAGATACATTTTATCCTTTCATTTTGCTAAATAAACTCTTCTTTAAGTTTTTTGTTCTTTTTTTTATGTGCTGACACACAAAGACAATTTTCTTCTTTTCGTCCTAACCCCTCTGTTATTTTCTTTCCCCCTAAAACTGCCTTTATTTTTCCTTTTTCCCCTTTTACCCTTGTAGATGGTTGCTGAGATGTCCTCCCCCCGTTCTCACTAGTGCTCTGGAGCAGTAGCTGCACAAAAAATTCTKTTTCTGTGGTGCTATTTCTGGATGCTGCCATCTGCCAGGTTTTACTTCCATTTCAAACAAACTTTCAGTTCAGTTTCATCTTTCATTTGGAGGCACAGCTGCTCCTAAATGCTTGGTAATCACTGGTGTGCAGCACACACCTGTAGCCAAATRCATAAAGGAAATAGGAGAAAAGAGCTGTATATTCCCAGCTTGTTAGCCATTAAACAGGTTAGGCAGGAAAYGGGGACTCTTATCTTTGCTTGTGCAGATCTTTATTTTATAAACAATATTTTCTCAAAGGGCTAATAAAGAAGAGCAAACACAGAAGAAGGATTACCAAGCTCCTCTTAGAGTGAACCTTTGCTAATAACAAGTTTATCAGGGCAGTGCATGTGCAGGGGGCTTGGCTCAGTGTTAATTTGTCGCTACCACCAAATTAACCATGCTCTATTTTGTTTTCTTTCCAATTTTACATCCTTGATTACATATTCATAAAACTGTCCTTCCTTCCAAGCATAAATACAACTGCTTTGAAAATATAATTGTCTGTGTTTATCAAGCACCTAATTTGTTTTACTTGCCAGCTACTAATTACATAGGAAATATAAATGAATTGCAGGTCATATATTCCATTTGAAGCACTAAAAGAAAAACTTTCTGAGTCACAAAACTGAATTTAAGTTGCAGCATGGGATACACAACGTGCAGGACTGTCTCCAGCAGTACTAGTCAAAGGAAACAAACGTTTTGGCTGATTTCACATTCAGATTTGTCAAAATATACTGAGTAATGTGCTTGTTTTGTTTAAAGTGAATTGTTTTGGTAGCCTCTGAGTTTTCTCTACCTTTGAGTTCTATATATTCTGAGTCTATCACTGCTAAAACTTGTTCATAGAAGAGCAGAGAAAATCAAATGCAAAGCAGACTGAGAAYACGCTAGGATTTGGTTTTATCCACCATGTCGTTCATTTCATGTCTCATCCATTTTCTGAAAGAGATATGCAAATTRTGTCTTGCTTCTGAGCTGGATTATTGTACCATCTCAATCCATTCAAAGCAATAAAATGAGATTTAATAGACTATGTTAGTTAATTGTTTAGGAAACATGGAGTTTTAATCACTGTGACAACCACAGATCTGGGACTGGAGAGCAGAAGCTCTTTTGCATATGCAGCAACTCTTGCAGAAATTTGGTATTAGCCAGCAAATTCCAGCTTTCACACYAGTCTTATAACTACTGCCCAGAATTTATATAACACTGAGCAAACCTTTAACTATTTAAGCTTAATAATAAAACTCTATGGCAGGTCACTAAACATAGATACAACTCTGGATATTTGGAATTTTGGCAGTGGGAAAGAAGAGCACTGAATTTTTAAAAAGGAAGCTGATGCTAATAGAGCACATCAAGAAGAAACAGATTATCCATCAGAAATAGATTGCAGTTTCCAGCTCTGCAGCAGACACAGGGCTGAACTCACTGTATTTTATGCTTATAAATGAGTTCTGTGGGTTATTTCAAACACACATTATGGGATTACAGCACAGTTATGTAGAGAGGTACTTGGGAGCCATCAAAGCATTAGTCCTGGCATTTCCCTATAGTTTGCTGTGGACTAATATTTATGTCTTASTAGAAAAGTATATTTACTTCCCCTTTTCTGTGAAAACATAAGGAGTTAAGATTCCTGTCCTATGGCATATGCTTGCATTTCCAACCCGTGGTTATTTTCACATTGGAAATACAAACCCTGCAAACACACAGCATTCAGAGACAAGAGGGGTTCGTGGTGTTGCCAGRTGGGTACCCTGTGCTACCATTGTAGTAACACCAGGTGCTTGGAACTGGGAWTTTTTTTATCCCTGGACTCGAATTAGAGCTGGCGAGASAGCATCTGACCTCAAAATGTATTGAAAGGCATTTCTTGATTTCAGTGCACTTCAGCTTAGATAATACAACAGTTTTTGCATAGTTTTCCTTCATTTGTGTTAATTGAAGATGTTGATGCCTCTGACTTGGTTGTGCTTTCCCCCTCTCATTAGTTTTCACAATTTTCATTTGTAGTGAGTTGTGTGTCACTGGAGGGAGTGGTTGTTGGAGAAAATGGTGACTGCAAGGAGTTTAGGATGATTATTATTAATAAGCAAGAAAGGTGGCTGAGAGCAGGAAATCTGGAAATAAAGCTACCATCTAGAAACCAAGAGTGGTATGGTATCAGAGTGGCAAAAATGGAGAAATCAAATGCTCGCTTCCATGATGGTGGATTCCAGTTCATGAATAAAATATTTWTTGCTTACATGGGCTTTTAGCACAATTTGCCTGGAAATCCAAAAGAGCAGTTGGATGAGTTAAAATATAATAAGCTATTATAAATAAGAATGAGGCAAGCAGAAAGGTATTGGCTTTCTCCCATCATAGAATATTTAAACATAGAGAGTAGCAGCTGAAGTGGGTTTTATAAATAGGATTCACTGACTATTTACAAAAAATATGCAGTTCCCATCTCTGACTTTCCCCTGTTCCCCTSCTTTTGTTCTGCTCGATTTAGGAAAACACATCTTCAATTGTTAATCTTTAAGGTTGCAGCGGTTTTAGGGGAGTCATCTGAGATTTGGGGTAAGGACTACTGCCCTTATTTAGCCACGCAAATGAAATTAGATTTTGGCCCAGGCTGTCAAATGCTGCACACATCTGTGACCCACTGCACTGTGTCTTCTTTTTTCTTTTTAATCTGGTGAAAGGGGACGATAAAAGATCATCCTAAGCTTGTTTGGAAAGTCAGTTTATGGAACGTATTTCCCAGTGATTTCTGTTACACAAGATTATTTTAGTAACTGTTTTGAATGGTAGAAATGTCCTTGGTGCCATCAACTTAAATTTTGTCAAAACACTGTAACATGCTGAAAGTGCATAATTAGAGCATTTCAGCAGTGGTGCTGACTGAATGTTCACTCTCATGGCATTTCCARTAAGACTCACAGCGCTGCTGGGTCAAAAGATTTGGGTTTTTTTCCCTGTTTCTACTAAAGATACATTTTTGTATCTGTGTATAAACCTTCAGTGCTGTGTATGGGTTTCTTTATTGTGMAGTTTCAGAGCAGAAAGATATTTTTTTACCCCCTCCCCCCTTTTTCTCCCTCTTTTAAATGTGATGGTTTCCTTACATCTCACCAAAGTATGCTCAGATTGACCTTCAGGTCTTGATTAATTTGGGTATTTTATTTTTAAGCTTGTGTACTGAAAGAAGAAATTAGAGAGAGTTTTCCCTAGATCACAGACTCTGTTCACTGGTATGGACTTGATTAGGGGAAATTTGTCTAAATAATTCTAGAAGCCAAAGTTGCAAAATAGRCAAATCAACACCTCCCAACACTTCCCTTCATAAGCCCAAAACAGGTGCTGAGGTAAAATAATGAGGTAGAATTTGTTTGTGCTGAGGCTAAATGTCTGACTCCAGCATTGCTGGGCACTTTAACCTTGAARCAGAAAGGCTGGTGCACCATGTTAGAGCACTGAGTGCCTTCATAGGCAGTCTGTTCTGGCTGTGGATGGTTTGAAATTTCAGAGCTTGGAATGAAAAAACCAAAACAGAATCTGACTGATTCCCTATAGGACTCTTAGGGGAAAGAAAAACAAATCCTTATACCTTACAGAGGATCTGCATTGGCCTTRTTGAAATAGGTGAGATATCCTCATGCAAAGCTGCAGAAACTGAAATCAGTGTAGGGGCAATGTAATTCCTTCAGGATATTGACAATGAGTCTTGTGCAGCACTTCAAATGATGTATGTTTTAAAGAACATCTTTAAAAAAGTGTTTCATCCACTTTTAAAAGCTTACATTGGGAGAAATCTATCACCTTCAGTGAAAAACTGTTCCAGTGTTTAATTAGCCTTTGTGATGGTAAATTATTTCTTATTCCAGATTGAATTTGTATGACTTCAGCTCCCATCTGTTGGCTCTTGTTTTTCTTTGTCAACAACTTTGAAAAGCTGCCACCACAGCTCTCTCTTTCACCTGTATGTACAGTGATCAAGCTACAGCTGAAGCTTTTCTTGAAAGCTAAATATATTTAATGCCTTAAGCCCTGCATTGTAAGGCTTGTTTCCCAGCTGGTGAATCACATTTGTGGCTTGGCTTTAAATTGCTCATCGTTTTTTCACGTTTTCCTTGAATTAGACTGGGAGCAACAGCCTAATAAGAGCTTCACTGAACCCGGGTTTAGAGGTGATACTGACTTTGTTCTTCTTCAGTTGTCTTCTTTTTAATCATTCAGGGATAGTATTAGTCCTTTCTGCCACTGAACACTATTGGGAAATCATTTTGAGGCAATTACCTGTGATRGTCCCTAAGCTTTTCCCTGTACTTGTGTTTTTGAATTAACACCATGACTTGTCTCCAAATTTATTACATGATAAAGTGATGTATTAAAATGTATTTTACTTAACTGTAGTTAACTGGCAGTATATATCAGGTTTGTACCATCTGTTCATCTGCAAGATGCTTAGTTACTGCTGCCCTTTCTGCATTGCCTTTGCCCTTTGAAATACACAAACTAAGCTGGCAGTSCTACCTCCCTTTAAAAATGTTCTCCTTTTGAGATATGCTAAAAATTAAATTGCAGTGGTTCAAACTTATCTTTGACTGTCTGCTCAGTATTTGGGCTGGTTAATTTGGAAAGAGCAGTAGCTTAGGCTGGCTCTTGGTGTCTACAAGATTTTTTTTTTTCCCATTCACAATTAATCYGTAAAATACAAAACAGAAACATCTGCTCAACTTTTGCACATTGAAGAAAAACTAATGGAAGTAATGGATTTTCCCCTCATCTAGAATTCTCTTTTCCTCTCACATTTTCAGGTTCTGTTGCACTGCAATTAACCTATTGCCCACCCTTAGTTCATTGCTTTAATTTCCAGTATCCATCACTAYTGTTTTACAATTAGTAACATGTTAATAGCTAGTTTAATTTCCTTTATTTTACACATGGAAAGTCCAGATTGTGTGGTTATGTTCATGCTTCCCTTAAACATGGATGGTACTTGTGATAACTTAATTCTTTTGAATACATCATTGAAATTCTAGCTGTTGAACTGAAACATCTTTTTAGGTAATTTCACTAATTTTATGGATGATAGGTACTAACAGGATGAAATGTAAAAGGGAAAAATTTAATCTGAATCTGAATTCCCTTAAAAGGTGAATTTTCATTGCTTTTCARTGGGATTTGGGAACCCATCCCTCCCTTTCCTCCCTGAAGATCATAGTCTAAATCTGGACAAATACTCTGTTACGTATGGAGAATTAGCTTGCAAACTGTTCATTTTATCCCTTTATTCCTCTGAAATACCATAGGGACACATAACATTTTATTCTGGGTCTACTGATATTAGCAATGTTTCAGCAGTAGTTTCCTTTYTACATATAGAGAGGGCATCTAAATCTTCGATTTTTCCTACTGCTGGATAAAATTCTGCATCAACTTTTCAGTTCACCTTCAAACGGCCTCTGTTGTCCTGAAGAAAACAGACAAGAAAACAAATAAAAGCCAACAAAATCTTGAGAAAAAGGAGAGACTGATATTTAGGGTAAATTCCTGGTAGTAAGAGCCTGAGTTTTCTGACCTTGCATTTACCCCKACAGTTGTATTATGATGATGCTCCAGTGTAGCTACAAAAAAAAGTTTTTTGAAAATGAGGGAAAATGCAGCATTACTTGCCTTGGGGCAGCTGTTGCCTGCTCCTGGTATTCCCAGTGCTTGCAGCTGGAATTAAAGGGCAGTGCTGTCCCTCAGACACATCTGGGAGGCTTCTCACAGAGTGATCAGACAGCAAGCTTTTTGTAGCTTAATTAAAATACCTTTCTGGTATATCTTATCCTTCCCCATCTTCCATGTTGAAGGTTGTCTTCTTTGATTAAGCAGATGCATAAATGACATCATTGCCAGAGCATTCATTATGGATWGTGAAGGCATCTCCCCTGTTGACCAATCTTTTCTGCTCAAAAACACTGACCATGCAATTTTAATGTTGAGTTGGAGATATAGAAGCTCTTTAATGGCTGGAGGAAAATTACAAATGAAGACTTGACAAGTAGAATTTGCAACAGCAATCATTAGAAGAGCTGCAGGGAGAGGGGGAAAAAGGCATGTGAAGAAATAAGAATAAAAGGAGAGGTTTTAAAATATGTGAAAAAAAAAGATGTGGATCTGACTCTCACCTCATAAGAGTGCCCCTCAGGAGTCAGGCAGTGTAACTGGTGGGACTACAGAGTGAGCAGCCAGGAGATCATGAATTATTGGTTCTGTTTCATTAGGTAGATGGCTCAGGTGTGCTGAACCCAAGTACTTCAAGGTGAGGTAGCTTTGTGTGATGCAGGATCCTGAAGCCCAGACAGGTTTGTTCTCAGATAAGCAGTGKTTTCAGAAGGAGGCGGCTCTCCACAGTGTCTTCTAAAATAAATAAGTGAATACATTTTTTTCCCTGGGTTTTGATTTTAATCTGGGCAGCATTTTTCATTCAAGGATTTATGAGACTTTAATATTGAAATTATATCTCTTGAATAGTGTGAACTTTAATGTTCATTCTAATTTCCTGAAAACTCCTTGAACAAAAATCTTTGAATGATTGATGAATTTATGAAAATATATTGCAACCAACACAATGTTCAGATGTGTCATGCCTGCAATATAAAAAAAAAGTTACATATAATTATTTTCTTGGTTAGAGACAGGCAAAAAACCTGATTCTTCCAGAGATGGGAGTGTTTTGGAAGTAGCCCAGGAGTAGGAGATTTTGCCAAAATGTTAATGAGTGGGACCTGAAGTCTGTAGGCTATTTAGAAATTTAAAGCAATTGCAATTAAAGCTGGTGCAGGAGGCTGCACAGAAGGATCCCTCTCTAGCACACTGTGTTCTTCAGATGCACTGGGAGGCTGAAGCCTCTGAGAGCTGCATTTCTTCACTGCATTTCTTTCCTGGTCCCTCTGGGAGTGACCCCAGGGCTGGCCCATGTGCTCGCCCACTGGCCTTGGCCCCGATGGCCACCCTGCCTGTGCAGGGGACACCGTGCCAGTGTCCCCACAGGGATGGCAGAGGCGCCTGGCCCAGCCCTGCTGCACTCTTGGTGTCCRTGCAGCACTGTCCTGTTTGCAAGGAGCTCTGTGCTTCCAGCAGGCTGCAGCTCTGTGCAGGGCAAAGCACTGCAGGGATGAGCCCTGTTCCAACAGGGAGGGGACAGGATGGCTCTTCGAGCACCCTTGGGTGACATTTACAGTTCCCAGCTTCCCCAGAGAGAATCTGGTGTGTTCACAGCCCTCTGGTGTGCAGCACACGTTTCAGTGACCATGGGCTGTCACCCTTCAAAGGGGTCCTTGAATTCCAAAYAGCCCATCTGATGTCTGGAGCAGAATCAGTGCTCTAAAATCAGACAGCAAGTGGAATGTCCAGCAGCAGCATGAACTGTAATTAGACAGGGATAATTCCCTCCTGAGCAGTGATCTTTCTTGAGGAGACTGTCCCTTAACCATTTGTGCTAACGTGATTATTGGYGCTGCAAATCTAATAAGCACCACAACAGAAAGTTAAGGAAGGCTTGCAGCCTGAATGCATAAACAAAGCTCTTGGGTCTGTTTTGGGCTGATGGAGTGCATGAATGCATGATATAATTTAGCTGCAGCTGAGGTGTGGCTTTGTTTCTGTGCCTACACTTGGTACCAAACTTCAAGACCAGTCATACAGGTTCTCATATGAGAGTAAGACAAGATCTCAATAGAAATATGATATGGCATGGCTCTCCTCAAGAAATGTCAATCTTTCCTGAAAGAYTGACACCCCTCTTCATCAGAGTCTCTCAGGAAGCTAATGCTGCATGGGAAAGATTAGTCTAAGGGACTTCTGTGTTTACTGTTAATTTTGTTGTGAACTTTGTTTGAATATCAGACACCAAAACGGAGAGAGATTAYAATACAGCTTTCATTTTGGTATGT
Organism: Malurus melanocephalus; assembly: GCF_030028575.1. NCBI lineage: Eukaryota > Metazoa > Chordata > Aves > Passeriformes > Maluridae > Malurus > Malurus melanocephalus. The sequence continues at coordinate 978,296 of NW_026623288.1, forward strand.
CTTTGAAATTAACAGCAGGGATTTTGCTCAGAAAGAAAGCYTTTTGGATTCTGAGCTGCAAAAATGGGTTTCAGAGACCTTTTATTTTTCTTTTTTTCGGCAGTGTCTCCACCACAAAGTCAATGGAACATTGGCTAAGAGAGATAAATGAAGTATTTTACTTACTCAGAGGTTATTTTTCCTGCAGGTATTGTCCTGTAATGTTCCAGATTTGTTTGCTTAAGTCTGTAATGAATTCAGTTATCCAAGAAGGAGGTGGAAAATTCCCACCAAAGAGGCTACAGCTGAGAAATGTATTAGATATATGAGAGGGGTGAGAGCAGTTGCTGCATCTAAGAAAAATTTAATGTGAGAACATTGGGAGRAGGGGGAATTGAAAGCAGATGAAGTAGGAGCAGGGGAGGAACTCCCCTGGAAACAATAAGAAGATAATGAAAAAGTCAATTTTTCCTCTAGTAACGGCCACTACAGGACATATAGCARAGGAGGAAGACTTTAAGCATAGCTAATCCCAGTCCTGTATTGCTAAGCAACATGCTCAGTCTTCAGTTGCTCTGGCTCAGAATGGAAACAATAAAGAAAACGTGTGCGTGGTAGGGGAGGAGGAGGCAGGTGACAAGGTCCTATAAATGTAAAGAAAGTCTATTACAAGCAGGCCCCAAAAGCCAGATTTTGTGCTATACCATTACGTGTGTTGAAATGGAGTTTGGGGAGAAACACAAATGTTAGAATCGTRGATTCTTTGTGCCTGGCTCTGAATTCAAGTCCAGATAAGCACTTCTTAGTCCCAGAACCATCTTTTACCAACAGCTGCAGCAGGTCAGCATCCTTCTGTCTCCCAGCCAAAAAAAAGTTTCTCCCCTGGATACTGGAGCACCAGAGTGGCTCAAAGGGAGCAGGACATGGCAAAGGATACACACAGTGATTAACTCATTGAAAATGTTTTTTCCCAGGTTACAAAGGAATATTTTACAGTGACCAGCTTTTGCCACAGTCATCTTTAAACTTTACCATGAGATCTAAACTTTGGTAAAAGCCTCGCTGCATTGGAGGGGAGGGAAACCTGTTCTGGCTATGCTCCTCTTTTAGAATGAGAGCTGAGAGGGTGGGCTGGGCTGCTGTTCTCCCCTCAGGGCTGAGCTGAGAGCACCATGGGGCAGAGTCTCAGGAACTGCTTGACTTTCTGGGCTGCTGGCAGCGACTGGACAGTGACCCAGCTGCAATCTCAGCATCCACCAGTTGCTCASCTGGGAGCACAATGCTGGGAGCTATTAGCATTACCAGTAGCAATTYACAGGGTAATAAATAATGGAAAGGAGGTTTTCCTGCCAGGACAGCAGGTACAGAGTGGTTTTATGGTGCAAAAAAAAAAATCCCTTGGCTTTGACTTTAGGGGAGCTTTGTTTAATTTCTAGATTTGTCACAGACACATCCAATTGTAGTTACGTCTAATCTCGGTTCCCAGAACAAATGCTTTCCATAAAGAATATAATTAGCTAATCTTGTAATAGTATCATACATTCTGTGACCTTTAAAGTGGCTATGAATTTAAAATCACCTTTTCTTATTCTTTATTTTGATATTGTAATGAGAGCAAGAAGATGCAGTACCTTTGCTAGTCCCTGGGAGTCACAGTTTTAATACTTATTGCAGCTATAGAGGCATCATCTGCTGGATGTCAGGAAGGCAGCGATGGCTGAGACCCCTCCTTGAAGAAACTCAGCCCAAAAAAAAAGCCATTTCTACTAAAAATATCATTTCTGCCATAGTAAGCATTTTCTCTCCTTCAAAAGCTTAAATTGTGCAAAATGCTGCAGATTTTCTGACAAGATTTTCAATTTTTAATTTTGGGTTGGTTTTGATCTGAAAGTGTTCTCTTTGCAGTGCTACTATGGAATGGCTTCAAAACAAACCACMGGCTACATTTCCTTGAGAGCAGCTTTAACTGAAGCAGAATCTCAGTGTTGGTACCTCTGACTGTAGCTGATATTCACTTAACTCACTCTTGGGCACAGAAGTTGGAAATTTTTGACTGTTTGTCCACTTAATCATGCATCCTATGGAGCTATGCCAGAGTAACCAGTTCTGATGCGGAAAATATAAGTGCTTGATTTCTTACATTATATTACTATGCTTTAGAAAACAAACAGCAGTAAAAAAATAACAACAAAAAATGAAAACCACAACCAAAATTACAGCTACTAAGTATTCTTGTATTATGACAACATTTTTGTCCCAGAATGAATTTTCACCTTTTCAATTCAAATATGAGTTTGAATAAATTCAATGCTGTATTTTGGTGTGGTGGGACTTTTACATYGAATCATGGMATATTCTGAATTGGAAGGGATGCACAAGAATGATTGAAGTCCAGCTCTTGGCCTTTCACATAAGAAGGGTCCCAAGAATCCCACCCTGTGCCTGAGAGCGTTGTCCAAACACTCCCTGAGCTCAGGCTCAGGCTGGTGCTGTGTCCACTGCCCTGGGGAGGCTGTTCCAGTGCCCAAAAAACCTCTAGGGGAAGAATCTTTTCATAATATCCAACCTAAATCTCCTCTGAATCCTGACAATTGTAATTAGAGCAAGTTACCAAACTACAGATCTTGTACAAAATCTGCAACATAAAAAGATATTGCTGCTGTTTTAAGGAAAGTGAAATGAAATACAATGTTTCGGTCACTGTGACCTGCAAAKCTTTGACTGTAGCCAAGAGTTAAACCCAGCGATGCTAAATTTGGTTTGCTGTTGGAAGACTGCAATACTTCCCTGAAGATTTTAGAGTTCTGATTCTCGTTTTTCCTGTGGCCAGTGGACTGTTTGGGCAATGGGTCACAGTGTGAAAACACTGTTAATCCTGCCTGCTTTGCAGGAAAAGAAAAATGGTGAAGTGTGTCTGGTGACTTTTAGCAACAGTACTGAGAATTGTAGTTGTAAAGTAATAAAACTTCCTGGCATGGATAATAAAGTAAGTAATGATGATTACATTCCAAAGGGATAAAGGCTAAATATCTGGAGATTAAATATCACAAACATTACTTTTCTGTGGAAAACACAGCAGTAGCCGTCCAGTACAATTCATTGAAATCCTGGAGCCACCTGAAATTCCAGATGGCTCTATTCTGTATTTTAAAAAATACATTGTAGAGTACTTAAAAGTATAAATTATAGCAAGTTTTATTCCCTATTTAAATTAGAACTGTTTTACTTCAGAAAACTTCTGTGACTTAATGTAAAAACTCTGCTTCAATTTATTACCTGAGTGAAAGGACTGTATTAGTGAAACTTTTTGGGGATTTAGATCCAYACAAGTAAGTACATCACTGAAATAAACAAGAATAAGAACTTCATTATTTATTTCATGCTACACATAACATTGAATTTGGTGTCTGTAGGCTCAAATTTTTAGACTCTAAGTCTGTATTAAAGGATTCAAGGTGGCTTTTAAAAATATTTTGAAAACAACTGTTTGTTAGATACAAAAAATACCGCATTTAATTCAGTGCTTTCAAGAGTAACTTAAGCACAGCCAAACTGACATTGTGCTGTAAACAGACACGGCCATCCCCTCACCTTCCTTCAGCAGCTGAGCAGATGGATGAGCTTTGTGCTGTGCCCTGAAGGTGAACCAGCTTTGGGATGTGTCTCAGACCATGGTGCAAAGTGACTTGATTTAAAGGCTCTCCACTKAGGTTTTTTGTCACCAATCCATGCTCTCAGTAGGGGTTTGCTGCAGTCAAAACAGGGAAACAGGGCTGGGATGGGAGAGACCCAGCGTGTAYTGGGCTGTCCATGATCTCCTTCACATCCTCCCAGTAATGAAAACCAGTRGGGGTTTTGGGACGTTGTACCCCTGAAGCAAGGCAGGAGATGATTATTAATTTAGCAGCGAAACAAAAAGCAAGCACTCTACCAAAGGAGAGTTTTTGGTGTTGTATAGTGACCTTTAGAAAAATCTGTCAGTATAATTTTTTRTAATGCTTCCTAAGATGCTGCTGCACATTTTTGGTTAAAGGGGCTTTAGTTCCTTAGAGACAGATTTTGTATKAAGGGAAGTAAACCACAGAAACCACTGAAAGAATTATTGAATTTATCAGTTTTAGGTATGTGTGTATGCAAATATGAGTGTTTACATCACCTGTGATTGGGAATTTGGAGGGGTTGGCAGAACCCAGCTATGAGCATGCCCAACACAGGGATCTCAGTCCCCAGATCAGACAGATCAGGGCTGTCACACAGGAGCTGTGCAGGGCTGGGATGGCTCCTGGCTTCATCCCACTGCTTCCCATCCCCTCCTCTGCAGAGGCTTCTGGCCTGGCCTGCCCTTCACAGGACTGGGAGGAGTGTGCATGTCTGAGTCTTTGGGATTTCTGCACATTCATCTTTTTCATCTGATCTCTTACCCTGGATTAAAGAAAAAACAACCACCCCAACTTTTTACTTTAAGATTTATTGAATTTATTCCTGTTAAATAAAGAATTGGTCAGACCTAAAAGTGATGCATAAGGAARTTTTCCCAAGAGAGAAGACAAAGAGGGACACCTGTCCTTCAGTGCTGGAAATTTCCTAAGAATTTCTATAGAGATGTTGATTTCCTTTTTCATTTTTAATGGGGTTTTTTTATGAGGGTTTTGTGCTGGAAGCTATGGCAGAAGCCCTTGATCCTGTTTGTGCCCACAGGAACTCATGGCAGAGGGCCCAATAAGGCATTAAGTCACTGCCAGGGCACTCTTTGTTCTCCAAACAGTTGTATAGTTTCATCTCATTCAAGGTGCAATATCTAGGAAAAATTCTGCTCAATACTGCCAAGACAGGCAGTTTTATTTGTTTATATAAAGGGGATGGATGGAAGGGTTTGAGGAGATGCTGAGCCAAGCTTTTAGGATTATAGCTTCTGGAAGGCTAAGGAAGAATAGAAAGGGTTCTACTGTGCTGCAGGTTTTCCTTAGGTCCTTTCTATCCACCTGCCTTCTCAGTTCTTAGTGCTAGTCTGACCTTTTGGGACTTTCTCAAGAATGGAGAAATGAATTTGYAGATACACTTATGCAAAAAAGCCAAGTGATTTGTATGTGATGTCTCCTAAAGAGAGAAATCCAAGGGCAAATCGCTCTCTCCCTATAGAAAAACTGAGTCGTGGAATTATTTGAAGCCTTTAAGAGGACGGTTCTTTCAAATAAGGTTTGTAACACCTTACCTTACACCTCATAAAACACTTGGCCTCCAGGATGGAAGTTTCCTGGGGACATGAGTACTGTGAACATCACACTAAGGACTTCRTGTCCCAAAGATTTTGGTGTGAAAAGTGGTGCTGGCACCTCAAGGATGAGGTTTGTGGTTCTGTGCAGTGACACCTCCACACAGATGTGCTTTTGGTCCAGCTGCCTGTCCAGGGACTGTGGGTGGACTTGTGTTTACTCTGTGTTTAGGACGAAGCCTGTCAGAGGTACAATGCTCTATAGCTTCAATAACCTTTACTTTTCAGGTAAGCAAGGGAGTTATTTCTGGCAGAAAATAAGGGGCTCTTAAAGCTCTTGAAGAGATACTACATTCAGCATGATGTTTGTTGGTGGAAATGCCTGTTGGGATCAGCTCTGGCAAAGGAAACATGCCATGTTTCCCCATATTGCAAATACACCCTCTATTCACTGTGACAGGGCACTCAGAGTAGGCTGCAGGATCTACTCTTCCCTTGGAAAGCAAAAACAGTTGCTTAACTGACATTTCGGAGAATAAAATCAGATTTGGCTTCTGTAAATCACCTCTCAGGCTGCCAGTTTCCTGTGATAGAGATCCTGTCATTCCTTCATGGATGTGGCCATGTCCCTGAGGCACAGATAGCTGTGTGGAGAGTTGTCACCTGTGGTTCTTGCTGTGTCCTGTGGCAGTGCCCCGTGCTGGCCCTCCCCAGACAGAGCAGTGGGCCAGGCTTCAGGGCAGCTTTCTCCTGATGAACAAAGCACAGGGAGAGGAGAGTAACACAAGTCAAAGGAGAAGCTGCTGTGTCCTGTCCTCTGTCACAGAATGAAGAGCAGGTAGGGACCAGGCAGGGTCCAGCTCCTGTAAAGGCAGATGATCATCTTCTGCCTCTTCATTAGCTTGACTTACAAGGTACCACTCAATTCTAATAAAAGTAGGATTTAACTGAAACTGCATTTAACTGAAACAACACAAACATTGTGGTGTACCACAGTTAGTACCTCAAGCTTTAGCTAGCGGCAATTTAGTGATCAAAGTAATGTAGATTAAATAAGACCTCATTAATAACATTTCATTTAAATATCTTAAAAAGAAATCAAGTATCGATATGATTTGTTGCTTTGTTGTTTTGGTTTTTTTWAAATTAAATTGTCAAGTCACATCTGTGTTTTGYTGGCTGCCATGACTTTGCTATCAGTAGCATTTGTCATCACAGCAAATATCTTGGGTAGGGGAGTGGAGTAAATCAGTAGCAAAACTAAGTGCCATATTTGTGTTTACAGTTGGAGGCTGCCATGAGTTTTTATGAGCCACCTCAGGAGYAGCAGCTGCAGCTTCTTTGGGAGGATATTTGCTCTGATATTAAGGGAATGGAAAGTRGAGGAGAACAATGAGCTTATATTTGGCTAGGATTTACCAGGCTCTATTACAGTCAGTATGATGTATATTAAATAGATTCAACTTGCTGATACAAGTYTGTCCCTCTAGTAATAGAAAGGAGCCCATTTAATGCTTGTATTTATGGTTGTCGCTTCATCCTCCTACGCCATGTGGAAGRATACATGTATGTATTAAAAATCTAATTCAAATTCTTCCCCTGGCTGCAGGAATTGGCTTTTGGTGAAGCTGCTGTGACTTTGCTKCTTTTTGTTATTGCACAGGTCTGAGACATTTACTTTGCTCTGGGTTAATTACAGGCAGAGCAGTACCAGTTCCTGGCAGGCTTATAATGCCTATGAGAGCTCTGGTGAGGATAAATCTGTGGAAAAATTTATTTTTCTCTGTGGCAGAAAYTAAAATTCTGCTTCATCAATTTCTGGCYATTCCCACCAGTAAAACAAAGCCTTGAGAATTGTAAAGCTTTCTGTCGAGCAACATCTGAAGTGGGGCAGCCTGCTTTTCTAGGGGGTGGTAGAGTCTGAGGCCCTTTAAATGCCACTGCATTGCATTTTTATTTATTATTMATTCAGTGAATGTATCAAATAGCTACGGGCACCCATCTGTCATCCTGAGCCTGTCCCATCAATTCAAACACTGCACTAAGGGACGGCCTCTCAATATACTCACCTCTGTCCCCAGCCTCCTCACCCGTCTGGCAAATAAAAATAAAGGCTGATGGATGAGTTACCCGCACAAGCAGCTATTTTGGTTCTTTCCTCCGGGTTTTGTGGTGATGTTTTTRCCCTCTCCTTTCTGTGGGAGAGGGTAGAACAATTGACAAGCTCCTCGCAGGGCTTTCAGTGAGGTGAAGCTTTTGAAGAATGCACATTCGGTTTATCCCCATTGATCCCTGGGTGCCCATGCCCAGCTCCTGGACCCGAGGGTGCTGTCTTGGGCACACTACCCAGAGCCCGAGGCCAGATGCTGGCTTGGGCACAGCTCCACAGCTGTCATCTGATGTTGCTTTCAGTTTCTGAGTCTGAAAAAAAGTGCAGTGGCCAGACTTACCCAGTGTTATTCAAAAGATACATCCCTTTTCTTCTTTTCCAAAGGAGTGAAAAGCACCTTGAGTGGTCTCTGTCTCAGACAATTGTTTAGTTAACTTGGGAGATTCCAATCCATTTGCATTTTTTCCTCATGCTTTATCATAGTGATGCTTTCAACTGAAGCTCCTAAAGTTTTTTTTTGCATTTGAAATGAGGAGAGTTCAGGGGAGAAGCCTTTAGTGTCACATTTGTGCTATCTRTTTAGAATATATTTTTGCTCAGAGCTCAAGATACAAAGTTAAAGGCAGAGCTCTTTCAGTCCATCTCCCTCCTGCTCACATGTGCAAGAGCAGATGAAAACAGCTTCACTGAAAACTGCCAACTGTTAAAAATCTTCTTTTAAGTTCTAAAATAATTCATCCAGATTTCATTCTTRTTGAGCTTGTTTGAGGGCACAGGAGAAATGCATGAGCCACAGACAAAGATACAATTTCATGTGCTTTTTAAGTGCATATTCACAGTTAAAACTGACTTTGTGATTCTCCTTGCCTTTCTAATCTTTGCCTAAAGAAATAGGTTTGCAAATACATACAGTCTAACCAATATCTCTGTTTAAATCTGAAAACCTATTCTAGGGAGAATTTTTTCCAGTTGCTTGGTCCTGCTACCCAGAATCACATCTCCCTTGGAGTACCCTATTATTTATGACAACAAGCATGATGATGATCAGCATAAAACCATAGAACCAATACAAATGTCTCTTACCAAATGCATGCTGAATGTATCCTCAGGCATTAAAGAAGTCAAGTGGATCAAGGAGTAGCTACTACTTTGCAGACATCTGGTAAAAGCCCAGATTGTTGCTGAATGTCCCCCAGCAATGAAGTAGTGCTATAGATAAAGAAATAACTAGTGCTGTGAAAACATCTGTTAATTTTTATGTCCTCTGGGGAATTCACACCACAAAAAAATATTGCTCCTTCATTTGCAGTTACCTGGATTGCTTTTTAATTAGGACTAGATGGTGCAAGTTGGATATTAACAAAATAGTTTTCAGTTGACATAGTTGTAAAAAATGTTCAGCTAATCCCATTGATTATGAGAAGYAGTGTGAAATGTCTCACGGTGCATTTCCTCACGGCAACCCACAGGGGTTTGCCACTCGTCTGCCCCTTCCTCGGGCAGTTCTGCTTTGCTGGGTGAGCACTCTTTCTGCAGCATTAGGGATCTCTGCTGCATTTGCAGGAGCAAATTCCCTGACTCTCCTGCTGTTCTCATCTTCAAAGGAAAAYGAGGGAGAAGATTGCAGCATTACATGGCCAGGTCAGGATATGGAAATTTTGCAAAGAAATGGCTGTGTAGTGGTTGGARCCCTGGCCTCAAGCATCAAGAAGGAGTGTGCCCATGGGGGAATGCTCCCCTGGGTTCTAAACTCCCTTTCCCAAAATTTACCATTCTCAGGCAGCTCCTGAAGGGCTTGAAGGCTCTGCACCGTGGCTTCTCCTAAACTTCACTGAGCAGAAAAAGACAAATTATGCTGCTTCTCTTTGGTATGAAATACAAATTGAGAACAACTCAGCCCGGGGTCATCACTGGTGGCCTGTGCCTCTCGGGTGTCCTTGGCTGTGCCCCTGGGGCTCGTTGTACCTGCTGAGGAACCAGCACTGCYCACTCTGCCATTTCTGCTTTGTCTCAGTGCTGAAGGCAGCACGGAGCCCATTGCTCCTCAGTGACACTACTCAGGATGAAAATATCTCCTGATTTTTGTTGGAGGCTGGGCTGTGTCTTGCAGAGGGTACAGGAATTGTAAAGCATCTGGAGGGAGCAGAACATGAAGGTTTGTACTGCTGGATAGGAGGACCTTCTGTGAATAACAATGTGTTTGCAAAAGATTTGCGGTTTTCAGTGGGGAATGACTTTCTTTTTGTTTTAAGTGGAAGTCAGCTTTCAGCTAATATAGATTTATCCACTTTGGGATACAAAATCCTGCTTTTTGCTCTGTGCTATTTTTCCTGAATGCCACAGGAGGCTTGATTTTTCCCTGACAGCTAGCTAAAGGGCACGTTTATTTGACAACTCCTTCATCAGTGAAAAAGTAGAAAAGACATTAATCTAAGGCCATGTGCAGCACGGTTGTACCAAGGAGGTCAATTTTACTTCAGAAAACAATAAAGGAATCTTCTTACTGTGGTGTGTGGTTAACTGGGAAATCAGATTTCTCTAGGTCAGTTCTAACATGTGATCTGTGTATGGAGAGAACTGCTTTCCAGAAATAAATCTGGTGTAAGTGACAGGGGATGGGAGGGCAGGTGGGAGGAGAGTGGGGAAACCCCACATGTGACAGAAATGTGAGAAGTTGGGGTGCTCTTGGATCACACAAGATTAGCTCTACTGGCTGGGAATAACAGCACCATACTAAATAGCTCAGGATAGATTTTAAAATTATTTCTCTTGCTGCTTCATGTAGAGGCTCAGAGTATTGTGCTCACACAATTCCAAGGCAGTCCTTGCTCTGAAGAACTTTGCAAGGAAGAGGAAACTAGATAGCATTTCTCATATATCATTTGTTCCTGGCCCTTGTGAGAGTTTCCATGGTCTCARTGGGACATTGTATGAATGCAGAGTAACATGCTTGAAGGGACAGCAGCCCTCGAGCAAAACTCATTTATGCCTGCTGTAGTTAAGCAGGTGAACGGCCTGGAAGCCATAAGATTGTGATTGTGTCTAAGGGCAGGCACYTGGCTTAGGCTGCTGGGAAACAGGAAAATCATCAGAGGAGGAGGGGCAGAGAGYAGAGGATTGTGAACTTCTTGTGTGCATTGGCTCTGGGCACAGCCCTAAGAATCAAGAATGAACTTCTCTGAGGGTTTCGTAGTTCTGTTTTTGACTTCAGCTAAGACAAGGTTTCCCAAGTCTTTGTTCCCATTTTATAGCCTCTTACGATGATCCTGAGCAACTGAAAAGGTTTGAGCTTCTGCAGATCAATCTTTKTCAGACATTGAGTTTTCCTGACAGTTTTAAATGTCAATCTGTTCTTAGTTGGTGGATTAATGAMGTTTATTCTAGGGTATGCTAATTTAGTCCGTATATGTAGATCTGCATTTGTAAATAGCATGGCAAACATGTGTTAACAGTTTATATAATGACAGGTAAAACACTTGTCAGTGTTTCAGCTGTTGATGAGAGGAGTCTGAAAACTTGCCCACAGATTCTTTCCTGKGCAGGCAGAGCCTTCCTGCTTTGTCACAGGATTGAGAAAGACCTTTCCTTGTGGACAGAGGAAGGAAAAATAGGTAAATTGTCAAGACAGCCAGTGTGCATTCTGCATGTAATGTTGGCAAGTGCCACCTAGGATGAGACCAGTCTAATTTGATTCCCATTAAAATGCAGTATTTGAGATTTTATTCATTCTTGTCTGAGACTGACATTACTTACTACAAGAAACTGTTATAGTATTTAAAAAAACCCAAACAACCCACAACCCAATCCCCAGACTTTAAATACACAGAATGCTAGAAATGAACCTTGAGAGAGAGAAATTTGTGCCAGYTATGGGGAAAAAAAGTGAGGCAAAGTGATAAATCCTTTAGTGACASGTTTTTTAAAAACTGGATTCCTTTGTCGGATTTATTTTTACACCAGGAAGAAACTGTGCTTTTAGAGATGAGRAGCTGGTCCATGTAAGACAGTATTTCTGTTATTCACAAGAAAGCAGACTAAACAGAAAATGTGAGTTAGTAATTTCTGCAAGTTAAAGTGGAACAATCCCTTTTAATACTTAATAAGATTAAATGGAATCTTTACAATTAGGAATACTTATTGGTAATATATGAGGTGAAAACTCTCTATTAATTCATATTTCTATATTTGCTTTGTGTAGTTGTCTTATAAAAAACTTAGTTGCAAATAAATATATACTAATTTTGGAAAATATAAAGACTGGCAGGCAGATAAGCTGGGTGCTGGGGACCCTCTTGTTTACACATTATTGGAAATAATAAAGTTCCTCATTGTTAGGTGAGTGCAATGAAGAGCTGAGCATCTATTGCTTATGGAAGAGCCAGAGAAGAATCCTGATTTCCTTCCTGTGACTTTGAGATAACAGCAGTGAAATGCAGAAATGTTTGTTTAACTTTGAACACATGAAGAGAACAAATCTGAGTAATGCAGCGTGTGTGCTGTGGTTTTTTTCAAAGTCACATTGACTGACATTCTTCCTTCAGGCTGGGAATTAAAGGCAAAATATTTTTACTCAGTCTCTGTTTTGTATGGGATAGGCATATGTGTATGACTGTGCTAAGGAATGACTTGTTTTGGTGTGACACTGAACAGCTTATACCTGAAAGGCTCATTGTTACCTCTGAAATCACTTCCTCTGCCCCACCTGAGATTCCAGCATTGTTTTCTTTCTGCTGCTCTGGGAATCTGTGTTAGAGTTAAAGACACTRCGTGGATTTCTTTAAAAGAAGAAATCGAGTAATGGTTGTTTTGTTTTAGGTGCTGCCCTACACATTGCAAGCRAAGTTATTGAAGTCAGTATTTTTCTGTCCTTATGGCCTGTTGTAAAAGTGTGGTGCTTGTGGCTGGGGTGAAAGGGTTGTTTGCCTTTAATAAAAAGCTTGGATTATTTCTGTAACTTTGGCCTCRTGTTAGGGTGGCATCTCTGTGTTAAACACCTGTGRCTTGCCCTTATGAGGTAGAAAAGTRTAAYGGGGGAAAATGGTACRTTTAAAGYGTTGTAGGATCAAGGGTTTGTGGCCTCTGTTTGTGACAAGGTGGCAGCGAGTGACACCAGCTCTGCAGGGCTCTGAACTGTTTGGTGCTTTTTGTCAAGGACAGGCAGTGGAGGAGGAGAGCATGGGCTGTGCTGAGGGAGAAAAGGAAACCCACCCAGCACCTCTGGAGAGGAAATCCTGTGACTCTCTAAGTGTGGTTACGTGTCAGGGACAGTCCTCAGCAGCAGTGGGAGCAGTCTCAGATGCATCAGTTCCATGGTTCAGATCTGMTCCTTCAGATATGATCATTAATTCTAAGCAGGGAACAGGTCTGCTGCTTTGCACCCTCTTAAATGAGGTTTCCAGTGTGCCTTACTTTTGGTGTCAGATCACAGAATCTCATAGTAGGTTGTCTCTGTTGCCTTCACCAATTATGGGCCATGACATCCCCCATTCCTACTGAGAATGAACTGTTCTAACCTTATCATGCTTAATTTATCTGATAGGATGTAGCTTGTTTTGATGTTTCTTTTTGCAACAGCCAGTTCCCTTCACAAAGAAGCAGCGTTGCTCTGGTGCTAATGATGCATCCCTGTGTACAGGAGCCCGATGGAGCAGCATSTTAAATACAAACCTTCAGAAAACACATCTTTGTGGCCATCTAAACTCTGTGTTCACAACCCAACAGTATGGAAATGACCSTGGGGTGGTGTAATGCAACACCACGGGATGCACCACAAAACACAGATAGTCTGAGAGGTCAGTAGCTGAGCTGGAAATCTAGCTGCTGAATTCAAGCTGCCAAATTAGTTCAGTGTGGGGGAGATGTAAAGCATTTTTCACAGATTGAAATGAATTGCTGTAGGTTGTGATGCCCCTGACCTTTAAATATTTTTGACAGTAGAGCATAACCTGTTCTCATGAGAAGAAAATCCCCATCACAAAAGGACACCTTCTTACATTATTCAATCCTTTGGTGTGTGTGGATAAGAAATTTTATTTGGAAAAGTTGGTATGATTTCATCACGAGGATGCCCTCTGCTTTAATTCAATCTCCCTGACCTAAGTTCAAACCCATCACACATTGTAGCAACTGCAAATAATTCCTTTGTAAAGATTGTCAGAAGTGAAATAAGGTTAAGTCAAAACCCTACAGCTCTGCAGAATGCATGACCAGCGCATACGAAGGGGTGTTTGGCAACTGTTGGCCCAAGGGTCAGTTTTAAATTGTCCTTGCAAGAGTTGTCATCCTCAATCAAAGGTTCAGCTCAAAGACAAGGAAATTAGAGAAGTGCCTGTATGAGTTGATCTCAGCTTGAAAATTCTGAACAAGAATGTAAAAGTTTGAGGTGATAATTTAAGAAATAATAGAAATATAACTTTCTCTCCACCTGAATGTTAATGACTAACACTACAAGCTATTTTCACATGTATTTTATTTTCTGATTTAGCTTTAAGTCCTGGTTTCAGCTGGGATAGAGTTAATTTTCTTTTTAGTGGCTGGTACTGTGATATGTTTTGAATTTAAAATGAGAATTATGTCAATAACACACTGATGTTTTAGCTGTWGCTCAGTAGTGCTYACTTTCAGTCAAGGATTTTTCAGTGTCTCCTGTTCTGCTGGGAGCAGGTGCTCAGGGAGCCAGGAGGGAGCATGGCCAGGACAGCTGACTTGAACTGGCCAAAGGATTTTCCACACCATGGAAAAAAAGTTTATAAACTGGGTGGAGTTGACCAGAGGTCACTGATTGCTGCTCAGGGCCGAGTGGGGCATTGGTCAGCACGTGGTGAGCAGCTGTATTCTGCTTCCCTTGCATTTTTTGGGTTTTATTTCTGTTTCTGTCTCCTTTTCATCATCATTTTTATTGTATTTTACTTTATTTCAGTTATTGAASTGTTCTTATCTCCATACATGGGATTTACAGTTTTCAATTCCTCTCCCCATCCCACTGAGGGGCAGGGGAGTGAGTGATGCTGTGGTACTGAGTTCCTGCTTAGGTTTAAATCACAACATCTTATGAGATCAAATTTTAAAAAGATGCATCTTTTTAGGTGAAAAGGTTTTTCAAAGCATAGGAGAGGATAACCAAGTCTGTCTAGACATCAGTAGGATTTGGGTCTTCAGCCTGATTTGAGGTTAGGGCTTGTCAGAGGAAGCAAARTTCTTAGCTTGTACTTTTGAGATGCTAAAATAATTATGTAGCTAAAAGTCAGTCATCTCTGAGCCTGTTGAGTGTTATAAATGCCTTTTTTATTTTTTGGTTTTTTTTTCTTTTTAAATTTTTTTGTTTGTTTGTTTTTTGGATGAGATGCATTCTGTGGTGATTTTTTTTGTAATTTAAATTTTATTCAGAAGAATTTTGAAACTCATGGGTTAAAATAAGGTGCCTTTATGTAACAAACACAAAGTCAATATGGAGGAGTTSTGTGCTCCAAGTGGAAGTATCAACTGGCACTTTGCATAGACTCACAACTGATGAGTTTGCATTTAAAGACAGCTTCTTCCTGCTTTTAGTCAAAGGTCAATATTAAAAGATCTAAATCCTGCCTTTATTAGGAAGGGGAAGTACTTCAGCATTATTGTATCACTGCAGTTACCCTGGTGCTGCCTTTCTAAAGTCACCCCCTCTCCTGCCTTGTTTTTGCTGGAATTAATCTCCCTCCTTGTCTCTAGAAAAACAGGAAAAGACACCAGCTACAATGAGTTATCAGTGAGCTGAATTTCAGCAGCCACTACCAGATGGAGCCAAAGGAAAAACCCAACAGTAGTCTTTAACACAAAACAACAAACAAACAAACCTCCATTTACAGAGCTCAGTTTTACTATTGTATTTGCTGTGGAAACTTGACTTTTAAGAAAGGGGAAGTCAAGGGCTAGAGAATACCAAGGAGGACTATATCTGTCTCTCATTCTCTCTGTTTTTGAATGATAATACAGAATATCAGGTGAAAAAGAATTCTTTGCCATAGTCTTTCTGCATGTATGTAAGACAATTTGAAGTGTATCTGCAATATATCCAGCTTTTTATGAGCTTCTCTTCCATGTCTCTTTCAAAGTTAAATTTAACTTGACACTTTTCTCAGTGACCATGAATTTAGTTTGTAAGAGAGTCTGGAAACCTTTGATACTGATATTTTGTTGCTGCAATTACTGCCCGTGGTCCTGCGGCCATTCTAAAATAAAAAGGGCTGCATACTTTGCTTTTAAGTCAATCCCTTAGAGGCTCAATCAGTTTGATTTCTGAAACCTGTGCTTGGCAGTGAAGCTGATTAAATTCTGCCAGTAGCAGGGCTGTGCACTCCGGGGTCAAAACCTGGTGCAATGTCATGTTCTCATAGTGAAGTTTATTTGACCAAATTTTGATCTTTCAGAATCCAGGTTTCAAAAAATCYCAAAACACGTCTTTCAGGATTATGAGAAGATATGTGTGGAGCTGGGCAGTAAGTTAGGTCAAAAAAATAGTTAATCCAGAGCTATGAGGCACAGACCTTGTGGTCATGTCAAGCTACTTCTTTAAGCATGTTTTTATACAGGAACAGAGGTTATATCTAGGAAAATGATCCAGGCTGCAAGGGGGCACCAAGGTGAAGCTYMTGTAGASTGCATTAGCAAATTAAYGTCCACAGTYTGGTGCACATTTCTGTTGCTTGTTTGCAGTATAAGGAAAAGCAGTAAATTGCCCCAGAACTTTTTCCTTGTAATTAGAACACAGGGGAAGCATTGCTGATTGTTCTGTAGGTTACCAATAGCCAATGCTTAGAGAATTATGTTGTATCCAGTTTTCAAGTTGAATGATAGAAAAGCCTGCAGATCTTTCTCATCAATTCAACATAAGTTTCCAGGACTCTCATGGATATTTCTCTGCATTAGCTTTTAAATGATATTTTCAGGCTTGTCTAATATGCAACTGAAGAATTTATAYCAGAGAAGAACTGATTCATCCATTTCCAGGGCCAGAGACCCACATGCTCCGCTCTCCAGTTATATCAGACTGTGTAGAAGTGGCCTAGATTACTGTTATTATTTTGGTTTAGGAAAGCAACATTCCATTTTCCCCCCAATTGCTCTCATAAATTATACTAGGAAATGTCTGTCAAGTAATAGGAAGCAATGTATCCTTGGAAATGAAAGGGACGGAACTGTTAAAAATAATCCACTCATAATTGTGGCGTRCGTCTCCAAGCCTTGCAGTCAGGGCATTGAGCCAAACAAGAATAAGAGCTGGGTAAATGGGAGAGAAGAATTTAACCACTTTGTTAGTTAAGGTAATGTTTGTGGAAAATGATAAGCCCATACTAATTTACCCTGAAGGTCTCTGTCTAAGAGAGACCTGCCTTAAGAAAGATTTTAATGATTCTCGGTAATTCTTGAATCCTGAGAAAACTTAGTCCAGTGAGTGATCATGGAACGTAATAAACATCATCTTCTTGAGGAGTTGCTCAGAAATGCAATAATCTTAGCTGCCCCAAAACAGACATACTGAATTGATACTCAAAGATTATCCTGAGTGAATTAAGAGCAGCTCTGAGCATGAAGGGCACCAAGCCATCTTTCCTGAGTAAATCCTTACACTTGTGACTGCRTATATGGTTTCTGTATTTCATTAACTTTGTAACAGAAAACTTCTAGGCTGAGATATTTTCATTGCTGAAGTGATTTTAAACATATGTGAATGCCTGTCTATAAAAAAAACAAGACATTCTTAAAGGTAATGACATACCTGAAGGTTTCTGGTGGTAAGCCTTTATTGCTGTCAGTGGGAAAGACAAAATACTTTGCAATCATAAAAAAAATATTCACCATTTGATATTCAGTATGGGTGTGAATGGAATTGATTGATATCTATTTCTGCACTCAGATAACTAAAGAAAACATGAACAGGACAGGCTGTTAGAAAAGGCAGGGGAATTGCAAGTTATTGCTATAGATGAACTGTCCTGGGTGACCAAAACTGTGAATGCAGCTGTGCAATACTGAAGTAACTTCATTCCTTGCAGAAGTTTCAATATCTAGGGCTGCCCTGATGAAGGGTTTTGCTTCTGGTTTTCTGCAGTGTGAATGGGTGCCCAGATTTATCCAGAACACTTGCAGTTTTTCAGCTCTGAGCTCTGTTACGAAAATTGTTGGTTCCTYCTAAGCCTACAATTACTTTATGTGAAATTAGTGAAACAGCCTTACTGACACTACAGTTSAGAATACCTGAAATAGCTACTGGGATCCTGATACTCCCAGGGGAAGGAATTTTTCTCCACTAGAGGAACTTTTATTTTAATAACTGTAGTTATTTGAATTATTTTTTTTTAGGATTGTAAGCAAACACAACATGATTCTTTCTGGATGAAGGCGATGCAAATTCTCACTAAATAGCAGGGTAATATAAAACAAACCTCACCCACATGACTGCATGAGAGAAAAGCTCCTGATTTCCCTGAATTAATGTTAAAGGTTGAATAAAGAAGTATGAGGCATTATTCTAAGCGTGAGAAAATGCATCACTGAAATGATTTCATTATAGGARCACAGACTTGCATTTCATGCTAGTGCTTTGCAGAAATGAAATTAAAAGGCAGTTCTTGTATAGCTGTGTATTTGCTTTCCAAACAAATGGGATCCCATTCCGTCTCAGTTCTCTTCTAATTCTCTCTCTTGCCGATGTAGATGCAGGTTGACCTTTTGCTCCAAAATTTAAAATCAAAATGCAGCTCCTCTCTGTGGACACAGAYATAGCCCAGAATGGATGATAAGGTACTTGGCAATAATAGCATAGTTTACATACAATTGTACATAAGAGATATAAGGTCAAAGCAGCATCTAAATTCAGTTTCTGGTTTGGGGCAAGACTCTGCTTTTTCAGACGTCCGACAAATACAGCATTGGAAGTTGATTTTTCAGGTTGTTTCATTCTTTTTTTCTTTTTTTTTTTTTTTTCTAATTCCCCAATGTAAAATTATTTTGAAACATAAATAACTAAAAATACAGCAAGCAATTTTTCAGTGAAATGCAGTGTGCATGGGTTTCTAAGGGCAGGCAACAAGCAGCCCTGTTCACAAAGTGCCGCATGAAAGTCTTTCCATGGGTGTCCACAATACACCCAAACCCCCCTCCTTTCTTAATAATTGGATTCCAAGTAATGACTCACAGTGATGTCAAGGCTGAACACACAAAAATATTTYCAAGCCTGTGGGGGTATGTGAGGGTTTTAAGCATCTCTTTCTCATGTTTTTGACAACACTGACAATTGTTATATGTTTAGGCACAGCACTGCATGACCGTTACCCCAACTATATCCACTCCATTTTAGGGATTTGACTGATTTTATGTTTATACAGTCTTGAAATGCGAAATCTCGTAACTCTGAACCTGGAACTTCTATTCTTTGATTTCTATGATCTCTGAATGCATAAATGAAAAGATTTTTGCCCCTGAGCTGATTAATCTTTCCATCTGTTTTCTTTTCCCTGTAAGAATACACTGAATATTTTCTGCATCAAACATTTTAGTTTCRTTTATATTGAAGTAGGAGTGAATAAATACTCTTTGCTAACATAAAATCTGAACCTTCCTTATATAAGTTATATTTCATGTGCCTTCTATCCTCTCTTCCACTAGCCCTGGACAGTATGGACAGTTGAGCATTGTGGATGGCCATCATTATTTCTCTCTGGCTTTGCTGCCAAGCGTTGGAGGAATGTGTAGGATGGCTCAGCAATGATGTAGCAGATAGTGAGCCAAGGAATATAACAGACCTGCAACCAGCTACTACTGAATGGATGTGGGAGGAACCTTTCATCCTGTGAAAACTGGCTGAACTCTTTGATTTTGTGGGGTGTTTTTTCTTCCTCCTACGTAGTCCTCACCCCTTCATTCCTATAACAAATTTTGAAGCTTTGTGCTAGGCAGATGAATTTTTGGGGTTTTTTTTTTTTTTTTTTTTTTTTTTTTTTTTTTTTTAAATTTTTTTTTTTTTTTTTTTTTTTTTTTTTTTTTTTTTTTTTTTTTTTTGTATACACATTTTCTAGGCCTTAACTAGTTGTATTTAATGGTTTCAAGCTGTAGGAGTTTACTGCTGTCCTCTATGCTGTCCTTTTATTTTGATGCTCTTTTCCTCAGTGTTTGATGCTTATTTCTGAGTTGATGGACTGACCAGTCCAACAAGAGAGCAGTGGTTCTGCTGAGTCCTCAGCTTTTGCAAGGATTTCTGTTCTCTCATGCTCTTCCTGTGGGTCAGGCAGGCTGGCTCATGCTTTGGATTAGCAGGAAGAGCAGAGGATTTTGGCAAGGGTGGATCCAAACCTTTGGTGATACATCTGCTTTCTTCTGCTGCGCCACTGGCACTGGGCAATGGGAAATGCTTCCTATTTCACACATGTGRACTGGGCTCTGGAGATCAAATACAGAAATCCCAACGTCAGGATGAATTATATTGAACTGATAATTGTTCTATAGGTTTTAAATACATGGGGGAATAGCTCAGGGATTTCTTATAGTATGCAGAATAGGGTCTGTGCAAAAGATGACTTCTAGAAGCTGTGCCCCTTAATGGATGTAATTTAACTCTTGGCATCTTGCTGAAGGAAATCTCAATTTTGCTGAATTGAGATGTTTTTATATCTGGTGTTTCTGGACCAGTTGTGTAAAAGACTTTTAGGTATAGCCTTGAATTATAACTTTCTCTTTTTCATCAAGCTRTTTTGCTTTTGGTTTAAAAATAGTTAAGTGTGGATTACACATCTAAACTCATGAGGGGAAAAAWTTAGGAGAGAAGTTATTGCAAAATCAAATGTTTACTGTAAGCATTGAGTATTTCMGGTCCCTATCAGGACTTCAGGACCRGARATATGTTTTTACGATATTTTATAAGCTCTTAATAGAACAAAGTCCT